>NC_137359.1:10269955-10372455 GCF_965287045.1 Carcharhinus amblyrhynchos | reverse complement strand
GGAGAATGTGGGAGAGTGAGAGAAGGAGAATAAGTGCAAGAATCTAAGTATGAGTGAGAGAATCTGAGGGAGAGAATGCATGAGGAGGGAAAGAGTGCAAGAATGAGAGACTGTATGTGTGAGAGAAAGAGTATGAGAAAGCGAGCGTGTGTGTGTGCATGTGTGACAGAGTATGAGAAAATTGGCCAGATTTGCCAGCCTACCAGCCACATGTTTCTCAGCAGTGGGAGACGGCATGCTGTTCACTGCTGGTGGGATTCCCTGGTCGTGCCGCTGTCAATGGGATTTCCCACTGAAGCCACCTCACGCCACCAGATCTGTGGATGGAGGATGCGCTGCTGGCAGGACCAGAGAATCCCACTGGTGTGAACAGGCAGAGAACCCTGCCCAATGTGTGAGTGCAAGAGAGAGAGAGAAAAATGAGAGAGAAAGATTGAGAGACAGCAGGTGACAGAGAGTGATGGCGAGCAAAAATGAGACAGTGAGGGTACGTATGAGAGAGGGGGAGAGTGCAAGAGTGAAACAGAGATTATGACAGTGAGAGCGTGTGTCTGACAAGAGAGTATGAGAGGGATCATGGCATAATGTTATGTGAGAGTGTGCTTATGTAAAAGAGAGAGAGTATATGTGAGAGAGTGAGAGGGAGATGGAAAGATTGTAGGGGAGCAGGCGCGAAGAGGACACCAAGCCAGGAAATCAGCAGCACCTAAGAAGCGGGCAAAAGGAAAAGTCGAGCCAGGTAGTTAACAGCACCTAGAGGAGAGTGCAAGAGGACGACCCTTGGACAGGCAGTTCGCTGCACCGAGGAGGGTGGAAGAGGACCACCCTGTGATAGGCAGTTAGCAATAGCTGGAGGAGAAGGAGGTAGATGAAGAATAAAAAGCAGCCACGTCGGACGCAGTGGGCTTGAGGAAGAGTTCTTGGAATGCTGCCGGGATACTTTCCTTGAACAGTGTGTGACGGAACCGACGAGGGAGCGAGCTATCTTAGATCTGGTGTTATGTAATGAGGCAGGTAGAATTAGGGACCTTGTTGTGAGGGATCCTCTTGGGACGAGTGATCATTGTATGGTTGAGTTTTTGATGCAGATGGAGGATGAGAAAGTAGGGTCCCGGACCTGTGTCCTCTGTTTGAACAGAGGGGAGTACGATAGGATAAGAGAGGAATTGGCAAATGGAGATTGGGGGTGCAGATTGGTCGGTAGGACTGCTGAGGAACAGTGGAGGATTTTTAAGGAGATCTTTTTCGGTGCTCAGCAGAAATTTATTCCAATGGTAAAGAAGGAACATAGGAGAAGGGATAATCAGCCATGGTTATCGAAGGAAATAAAGGAGAGTATTAAATTAAAAGCTGATGCGTTTAGAGTGGCTAAAAGTAGAGGGCGAGTAGAAGATTGGGAGAGGTTTAAAAATCAACAAAGATTGACTAAGAAGATGATAAAGAAAGGAAGGATAGACTATGAAGCTAAACTAGCACTAAATATAAAAAAGGATAGTAAGAGTTTTTATAAATATATAAAGAGGAGGAGGCTGGCTAGAGTGAATATTGAACCCTTAGAGGATGAGAGGGGGGATTTAGTGGTGGGAGATGAGGAAATGGCTGTGGCCTTAAATAAGTTTTTTGCCTTGGTCTTCACGGAGGAGGACGCGAATAGTTGGCCAGATATTAAAGATAGAGGGATGGTAGGAGTTGAGGGCCCGAATGCGATTACTGGCACGAGAGAGGTAGTGCTTGATCGACTCATGGGACTGATGGTGGACAAGTCCCCAGGACTGGATGGAATGCATCCCAGGGTTCTGAAGGAAATGGCAGAGGTGATAGTAGACGCCTTAGTGATTATTTACCAAACTTCGCTGGATTCCGGGGAAGTGCCGGAAGATTGGAAAACAGCTAATGTTACGCCGCTGTTCAAAAAAGGTAGCAGGCAAAAGGCAGGGAATTATAGTTTAACATCTATTGTTGGAAAAATGCTTGAATCTGTCATCAAAGAAGAAATAGCGAGGCACCTTGAGAAGAATTGTTTGATAAAGCAGACGCAGCACGGTTTCGTTAAGGGGAAGTTGTGTTTGACAAATTTATTGGAATTCTATGAGGATGTGACTAGTGCGGTAGACAGAGGGGAACTCGTGGATGTGGTATTTCGTGATTTTCAGAAGGCGTTTGATAAGGTGCCGCACAAAAGGCTGCTTCAGAAGGTTAGGGGGCATGGAGTTGGGGGTAAGGTGTTAGCGTGCATAGAGGATCGGCTGTCTAATAGGAAGCAGAGAGTTGGTATCAATGGGTGCTATTCTGATTGGCGGTGGGTGGCTCAGGGATTGGTGTGGGAGGAATGGGTTTGAATTTATGGGGCATTGGCATCAGTATTGGGGTAGGTGGGACCTGTTCGGGTGGGATGGGGTTGGTCTGAACCGTGCTGGGACCAGAGTCCTGGTGAATCGTGTATGGCGATAATTATGGGGGATTTCAATCTACATATTGATTGGTCGACCCATGTTGGACACGGTGGGCTCGAGGAGGAGTTCTTGGAATGCTGCCGGGATAGTTTCCTTGAACAGTGTGCGTTGGAGCTGACGAGGGAGCGAGCTATCTTGGATCTGGTGTTACATAATGAGGCGGGTAGAATTAGGGACCTTGTGGTGAAGGATCCTCTTGGCGGAGTTTCTGGTGCAGATGGAGGAGGAGAAAGTGGGTTCCCGGACGCGCGTCCTTTGTTTGAACAGAGGTAGGATGAGAGAAGAATTGGCGAATGTTGACTGGGGGAGCGCGTTGGAAGGTAGGTCTGCTGAGGAGCAGTGGAGGATCTTTAAGGAGATCTTTCTTGGTGCTCAGCAGAAATTTATTCCGATGGTCAAAAAGGACCGTAGGAGGAGAGGTAATAAGCCGTGGATAACGAAGGAGGTGAAGGAAAGTGTTAAATTAAAAGCGGAGGCGTTTAGAGTAGCTAAGAGTAGTGGGCGAGAAGAGGATTGGGAGAGGTTTAAATGTCAACAAAGATTGACAAAGAAGTTGATAAAGAAGGGTAGGAGAAACTATGAAGCTGGGCTAGCGCTTAATATAAAAAAGGCTAACAAGAGTTTTTATAAATATATAAAAAGGAAGAGGCTGGCTAGGGTGAACGTTGGACCCTTAGAGGATGAGAGGGGGGACTTAGTGGTAGGGGATGGGGAAATGGCTGAGGTCTTGAATAACTTTTTTGTTTCGGTCTTCACGGAGGAGGATGTGAATAATTTGCTGGGTGTTAGCGATGGAAAAGTGGTAGGACTGGAGGGTCTCAATGACATTATTGTTACTAGAGAGGCGGTGCTCGACAGACTGGAGGGACTGATTGTGGACAAGTCCCTAAGGACCGGATGGAATGCATCCGAGGGTTCTGAAAGAAATGGCGGAGGTGATAGTGGATGCCTTGGTGGTTATTTTCCAAACGTCGCTGGATTCCGGGGAAGTGCCGGAAGATTGGAAAACGGCTAATGTTACGCCGTTGTTTAAGAAGGGTGGCAGGCAAAAGGCAGGGAATTATAGGCCTGTTAGTTTAACGTCTGTTGTAGGTAAAATGTTAGAATCCGTCGTCAAGGAGGAAATAGCGAGGCATCTTAAGGGGAGGCCGCAGCTGGAGTACTGTGTGCAGTTTTGGGCGCCGCACCTGCGCAAGGATATTTTGGCCCTGGAGGGAGTGCAGAGGAGGTTTACTAGGCTGATACCGGAGTTGAGGGGATTGAGCTATGAGGAGAGGCTGAATAAACTAGGCTTGTACTCGTTAGAGTTTAGAAGAATGAGGGGAGATCTCATTGAGACGTATAAGATGATGAATGGGATGGATAGGATAGAGGTGGAGAGACTCTTCCCACTCAAAAAAGACAGTAGGACTAGGGGGCACAGCCTCAAGATAAGGGGGAGGCGGTTTAGAACGGAGTTGAGGAAGAGCTTCTTCACTCAAAGGGTGGTGAATCTCCGGAATTCTCTGCCTGTTGAAGTGGTGGAGGCTGCCTCGCTAAATATTTTTAAGAAGCGGGTTGATGGGTTCTTGATAAGAGAGGGGATTAAGGGTTATGGGGAGAGGGCGGGAAAGTGGAACTGAGCCACGACAGATCAGCCATGATCTTATTGAATGGCGGGGCAGGCTCGAAGGGCTAGATGGCCTACTCCTGCTCCTATTTCTTATGTTCTTATGTTCTTATGAATTGCTTGATAGAGCAGACGCAGCACGGTTTCGTTAAGGGGAAGTCGTGTCTGACAAATTTATTGGAGTTCTATGAGGATGTGTCTAGGGCGGTGGATAGAGGAGAGCCGGTGGATGTGGTCTTTCTTGATTTTCAGAAGGCGTTTGACGAGGTACCTCACAAGAGGTTATTGCAGAAGGTAAGGGGGCACGGAGTTGGGGGTAGGGTGTTAGCGTGGATAGAGGATTGGTTGTCAAATAGGAGGCAGAGAGTGGGGGTTAATGGGTGCTATTCGGATTGGCGGTTGGTGACTAGTGGAGTGCCCCAGGGGTCGGTGCTGGGGCCTCAGCTATTTACCATTTATATAGATGATCTGGAGGAGGGAACCGAGTGCAGGGTGTCGAAATTTGCTGATGACACCAAGATTGGTGGAACGGCAAATTGTGCAGAGGGTGTGGAGAGTCTGCAGAAGGATCTAGATAGGCTGGGCGAATGGGCCAGGAAATGGCAAATGGAATTTAATGTTGGCAAGTGCGAGGTGGTCCACTTTGGCAGGAATAATGGTAGGAAGGATTATTACTTACATGGCAGCAGGCGATGGTGCAGAGGGACCTCGGGGTCCTTGTGCATGAGTCGCAAAAACCCAGCCTGCAGGTGCAGCAGGTGGTCAGGAAGGCTAATGGGATGCTGGCCTTCATCGCGAGGGGGATTGAATATAAAAGTAGGGAGGTCTTGCTGCAGCTGTATAGGGCACTGGTGAGGCCGCAGCTGGAGTAGTGTGCGCAGTTTTGGTCGCCGCGCTTACGCAAGGATATTTTGGCCTTGGAGGGAGTGCAGAGGAGGTTTACTAGGCTGATGCTGGAGTTGAGGGGGTTGAGCTATGAGGAGAGGCTGAATAAACTAGGCTTGTACTCGTTAGAGTTTAGAAGAATGAGGGGAGATCTCATTGAGACATACAAGATGATGAATGGGATGGATAGGATAGAGGTGGAGAGACTCTTCCCGCTCAGAAAGGACAGTAGGACTAGGGGGCACAGCCTCAAGATAAAGGGGCGGTTTAGAACGGAGTTGAGGAGGAACTTCTTCACTCAAAGGGTGGTGAATCTCTGGAATTCTCTGCCCATTGAAGTGGTGGAGGCTGCCTCACTAAATATTTTTAAGACGCGGGTTGATGGGTTTTTGATAAGCGAGGGGATTAAGGGTTATGGGGAGAGGGCGGGAATGTGGAACTGAGCCACGACAGATCAGCCATGATCTTATTGAATGGCGGGGCAGGCTTGAAGGGCTAGATGGCCTACTCCTGCTCCTATTTCTTATGTTCTTATGTGTGGAGTGCCACAGGGATCGGTGCTGGGGCCTCAGCTATTTACCATTTTTACAGATGATCTGGAGGAGGGGGCTGAGTGTAGGGTGTTGAAATTTGCTGATGACACAAAGATAAGTGGAAAAACAAATTGTGCGGAGGGTGTGGAAAGTCTGCAGAGGGATCTGGATAGGCTGAGCGAGTGGGCGAGGACCTGGCAGATAGAGTACAATGTTAGCAAGTGTGAGGTTATCCACTTTGGCAGAAATAATAGTAGGAGGGATTACTATTTAAGGGCAAAAAGCTGCAGCATGCTATGGTGCAGAGGGACCTGGGGGTCCTTGTGCACGAGTCGCAAAAACCCAGTCTGCAGGTGCAGCAGGTGATCAAGAAGGCGAATGGAATATTGGCCTTTATAGCGAGGGGGATAGAATATAAAAGCAAGGAGGTCTTGCTTCAACTATACAGGGCACTGGTGAGGCCGCAGCTGGAGTAGTGTGCGCAGTTTTGGTCGCCGCACTTGCGCAAGGATATTTTGGCCTTGGAGGGAGTGCAGAGGAGGTTCACTAGGCTGATTCCGGAGATGAGGGGGTTGGACTATGGAGAGAGACTAAATAGACTGGGTCTGTACTCGTTGGAGTTTAGAAGGATGAGGGGAGATCTTATAGAGGCGTACAAGATAACGAAGGGGATGGATAGGGTAGAGGTAGAGAGATCCTTCCCGCTCAGAAAGAACAGCAGGACTAGAGGGCACAGCCTCAAGATAAGGGGGGCTGCAGTTTAGAACAGAGTTGAGGAGGAACTTCTTCACTCAAAGGGTGGTGAATCTCTGGAATTCTCTGCCCGTTGAAGTGGTGGAGGCTGCCTCGCTAAATATATTTAAGTCACGGGTAGATAGGTTTTTGGTAGGCAAGGGAATTAAGGGTAATGGGGAGAAAGCGGGAAAGTGGAACTGATCCACTTCAGATCAGCCATGATCTTACTGAATGGCGGGGCAGGCTCAAAGGGCTAGATGGCCTACTCCTGCTCCTATTTCTTATGTTCTTATGTTCAGCACGAGGAGAGTGCAGTGAGAGCAAAGTACATGACACTACAAGTGACTCATCTGGGAGAGAAAATGAGAGGCAGAGCAAAAGCGATAGGGGACTCTATCATAAGGGGAACAGACTGACATTGCTGAGGCCACAGACATGATATCAAGATAATGATAATCACATGTGAGGAGTCTGGCTGGGGCAATACACCTGTCAAACTGTAACACAGGTGTTCTGAAGCAAGCTCTGAAAGGACAGAAATCTCACAATAGAGGTGCACACACTCGCTTGATCTTGAATTTCAGAATGAATTCAGACCGTAAAAGCAGGGCCTCACAATCCTTCTGACCTTTTGGGCTTTGAGCAGTATCGCTGAATTTTCCTTTAACATTCACAGAAATCATAACGATGTTTGGAAAATTAAGACTTGAGTTGCTAACGTTGGTGAACATTTATACCATCAAACGTCCTAAATTCTATCAAATGCAGCAGCACAACTCAAATAACAGCCACAAGATGTGTGAGAGTTAACATTACCTTTTTTCCTTTCTTGAACACAACCCTGTCTGGCATTCTTCATGAACTTAAATGGCATACAGAGTTTACTCTGTCTATCATGTTTTGATCAGCACCGATGGAAAAAGTTCAGCAGCTAAAGAGCACGAGTTACTGTAGGTTACGGTGTGTAAGTTGAGCTAAGAAGCCTCAAAAAATTCTTCCAAGATCAGTGGTTAACTTAAACACCAAGTATAAGATGAGAATGGCTGGTGTAGGTGTTGCCATTTTGAAATGCGTAAAAAAAATGTTTTGGTTGAAATCTGAATGACACATTTTATTGAATAAATTAATTCTACAAGGAAATCTTTAACTACAATCAAAATGTTTTAAAAACCATCAAATTCAGATTTGGTTTATGTTTCAGATTCATTCCTCCAAAGTTCACATCAAATCAAATTCCTCTCCATCCACTGCATTGGAATTGCACATTTTTGAACGATTGTTTGAAAAGTTCATTTACAGGATGTGGTGATGGCTGGCTAGGCCAGCATTTATTGCACATCCCTAGTTGCCCTTCTGAAGTTGGTGGTGTGCTGCCTTCTTGAACTTTGCAGTTCAGTCCTTAAGGTGTAAGTACACCCATTGTTCTGTTAGGGAGAGACTTCCAGGATTTTGACCCAGCAACAGCGATATATTTCCAGGTCAGAAAGGTGAGTCACTTGGAGGAGAAGCCTCCAGGTGGTGGTGTTCCCATGTGTCTGCTGCCCTTGTCCTTCTAGCGGTCGTGGTTTTAGAAGGTGCTTTCAAAGAAAGCTTGGAGAGTTCCTGCAGTGTATCTTGTAGATGGTACACACTGCTTCTACTGTATATAAGTAGTAGAGGGAGTGAATGTTTATGGATGTATTGCCAATCAATTGGGCTGCCTTGTCCTGGATGGTGTCGAGCTTGAGTGCTATTGGAGCTGCATCCATCCAGGCAAGTGGAGAGCATTCCATCACACTCCTGACTTGTGCCTTGTCGATGGTGGACAGGCTTTGGAGAGAGTCAGGTGATGAGTTACTTGTCACAGGATTACTTTGACCTGCTCTGGTAACCACATTATTTATATGGCTAGGCCAGTTTAGTTTCTGGTCAATGGTAACTCCCAGGATGTTGATTGTGGGGGATTCAGGGATGGTAATGCCATTGAATGTGAAGCAGTGATGGTTAGATCCTCTCTTGTTAGAGATGGTCATTGCCGAGTATTTGTGTGGCACAAATGTTAGTCACTTAAAAAGGAATAAGTGGTTCCTCTTTTGCAAGCTACTTATTCCTTTTGAAGAAACCACAGCTGTCGATCAGGCTTAGAATCATGGTAAATATTGTGGTTAGGATCAGAGATATGTGAGATGCAATCATGCATGAAGGGAAATGAAAACAAACAGCTGACTGGAGAATGATTGGGAAGCCATTGAGCTGTTGACTGAGGTCTTTTATAAAGTACTGCACATTAAAATTAACAGATATGAAAGGTTTCCAATGGAATGGAGAGGATTTCACAGGTTTCAGCTTACTTGGAACCTCCATAAACAGCAAATCTAAGCTGTGTAAATACATTGGGGCTGAATGCACAGCTGTGCAGAATGGACCATCAGAGGATACAGCAGGATATAGATCAGTTGGAGACTTGGGCAAAGAGATGGCAGATGGAGTTTAATCTGGACAAATGTGAGGTAATGCATTTTGGAAGGTCTAATACAGATAGGAAATATGTAGTAAATGGCAGAACCCTTAAGATAGGCAAAGGGATCAGGGTGTACAAGTACACAGGTCACAAAGTGGCAACGCAGGTGGAGAAGGTAGTCAAGAAGGCATACGGCATGCTTGCCTTCATCGGCCCAGGTATTGAGTTTAAAAATTGGCAAGTCATGTTGCAGCTTTATAGAATCTTAGTGAGGTCGCACTTGGAATATGGTGTTCAATTCTGGTTGCCACACTACCAGAAGGATGTGGAGGCTTTGAAGAGGATACAGAACAGATTTACCAGGGTATTGCCTGGTATGGAGGGCATTAGCTGTGAGGAGAGGTTGGAGAAACTTGGTTTGTTCTCACTGGAGTGATGGAGGTTGAGGGGCGATCTGATAGATATCTACAAGATTATGAGAGGCATGGACAGAATGGATAGTCAGAAGCTTTTTCCCAGGATGGAAGATAGTAGGGAGCATAGGTTTAAAAGGAGATGTACAGGGCAGATTTTTTTTTTATATTACACAGTGGTGCCTGGAAACTGTTGGCGGGGGAGGTAGTGGAAGCAGATACAGTAGAGACTTTTAAGGGGCACCTTGACAAACACATGAATGAGATGGGAATAGAGGGATATGGTCCCCAGAAGTGTAGGGGATTTCAGTTAAGTCAGGCAGCATTTTTGGTGCAAGCTTGAAGGGCCAAAGGGCCTATTACTGTATTGTAATTTTCTTTGTTCTTTGGACTCTCCCTCTCCACCCACACCTCCCCCCCCCCCCCCCCCCCCCCCCCGCCCGCTCCCCACTTCCAACTCCCACCTGGTGAAATTGACATCTCCTCACTGTCAGGGGACTTTGAAAGGGTCTGCTCACACCTGCAGCTTCTGAAAGAAAGGAAAATTTCTGCTGCAGAATGATGTGCAAAATCCTGGCAAGTGACCAGGGGGCATGGAGATTAAAATGATTTGGCCACTTCAAAATTTTCACAGCTGACAGGCAGGAATGCAGATGTTGATCACAGAGCTGCTTGAAATCACCATACCAGAGGTGATCTTCAGGTCTGCCAGGCCTAGAAAGGGCAGTCCAGCCACAAAACCCTCATCCCGGGGAGGTCAAACCTTTTTCCCCAGCCAGAGCCCACCAAAACCCAGGACCCTTGAGGAACATTTTCTCCACAGCCAGGCAGTGGCCATGGGGCAAATGACCACTAGACCTATCTCCTTGACCACAACCCCCTTGGAACTCAAGGCACCAGACCAGGGTGCCAGTGCCAGCGTGTCAGGGAGCAGTGCGCTGTCGTCATTGCCATGGCACCTGGCCTGAAGGGGGGACTGAATGGGGGTCTGATAGGGAAGGGAGGCTGTGGGGGGTTTGAGGGAGAAAGGGGATCGGGCAGGGGTGTGAGGGGGGAAGGGGGGCTGAGTGGGGGGTCCGAGGGGGCAAAGTTGATGAGTGGGATTGAGGCGGCGGCCTGGGGGAGGGGGAAGTGTCACCCTCATGCCTACGTGGTGGGGGGTGGGGGGGGTGGGGGCGGGCGGGAGGGAGGAAAACGGGGTTACCTGTTATTTGTGCATTGGAAGATGCCCTTCTTTGGTGAGCAGTTGGTGGTACTTCCCTGGTCATTGGCGGGGGTGGGGGGGTGCATAATCTCATTTTTGTTTGGAGGGGGGCCTATCTCTGAGATCAGGACACCCTTTAAAAAGAGCAACCTGAACAGCAGGGCTGGCCAGTGGGTTCCCAGAGGTGAGTCGATTAGCATCTTTCAGGTGGGTGAATCCCACCTGACAGATGCTGCCACACCAATGGGAAATCCCTGTTTTGCTGCTGGCATGGGCACTTAGTTCCAATTCAGGAAATTCACAGCCGCTATTACTTGCACTAAGATTTAGCTCAGTGGGCTGGATGGCTGGTTAGTGATGCAGAGTGATGCCAACAGGGCGGGTTCAATTCCTGTAACGTCTTAAGTTATTCATAAATGCCTTGCCTTCTCAACCTTACCCCTGAGGTGTGGTGATCCCAGGTTAAATCAACACCAGCCTATCGTCACCTGGAACTATGGCAACTTTATCTATTGTTTCTTTTGCCACTCACTTTAAATTATGCCCTCTGGTTCTTGATCCTTCATCAAGAACAGTTTCTCTCTCTCTACTCTGTCCAGACCCCTCAATTTTGAGCACCTCTTTCAAATCTCCTCTCAACCTTCTCTTCTCTATAGAGACCAATTTCAGCTTCACCATTCTATCCACTTACCTGAAGTCTCATTCCTGGAGCCATTCTCAGAAATCTTTACATTAAACGAGTAGAGATTTAACTGTGGATTAAGTTAAGATTTCTTGTGATCTTTTTGCATTAGTACCATCAGTAATCTTGCAGGAGGATCTCACATGGTCACTGGTTATGTAATAAGGAAATGGTGAACACATTTCAGAACAGATGATTCCTTCCCACGTTTATAAATACAGATCAAAGAAATTGAACCTTTCTGCCAGACTGGGTTCAGCACCTCATCAATGTTTACACTCTACCATCAAATTGCATTAAATATTTAATCTTACATGCCCTTTCCTGCGTCATCAGGTTAATCTAAGTCCATTCCCAGAATAGGTAATATTGCAGAAACATTTAATGCGGATGAGCATTGCAAGGTTTCAAAATACACTTGCCAAATGTTATATAATTAATTTGCTTGTGATGGAGTGCTAGATCTAATAATTGGCAAGGCTATAAGAAGAAAGCTATTGGAACTGGAAAACTGCATTGGTAGTCTTTCCCCAAGACATTGTGCATAGACACCAACTAATCAATATGATTATTTATCTTGGATCAAATTGCTGCATAACTAATTCCATCAATTAAAATTCAAATGATTTTCAAAAGGAAGGCATGAAGAATTTTAGAAATATAGAAACTAAGAAACTGTCAAGCCTGCTCCGCCCTTCATTATGATCATGATTGATCATTAAATTCAATACCCTGATCCCCCTTCCCCCATATCCCTTGATCGCTTCAGCCCCAAGAGCTACATTTAATTTCTTCTTGAAATCAGACAATGTTTTGGCCTCAATTACTTTCTTTGGAATGAATTCCACACATTCACCATCCTCACCTCCGTCCTAAAAGGTTATCTTCAAACAATGAACCCTAGTTCTCCCCCACCATCGGGAACATTCTTTCTGCATTTACCCTGTCTAACCCTGTTAGAATTTTGTAAGTTTCTATGAGATTCCCCCTCAGTCTTCTGAACTCCAGTGAATATAATCCAAACTAACTTAGGATCTCCTAATATGACAGACCTGCCATCCCAGGAATCAACCTGGTAAACCTTTGTCGAATTCCCTCTATAGCAAAGGCATCCTTCCTCAGATAAGGAGATCAAAAGTACACACAATATTCCAGATGTGGCCTCACCAATGCCATATAACAGCAGCAAAACATCCCAATCCATATACGCAAATCCTCTCGCTATGAAGTCCAACATACCATTTGCCTTGTTTACTGCCTGATGTACCTGCGTGCTTACTTTCAGCGACTGATGCACAAGGACTCCAAGGTGTCGTTCAGTATCCATCTCTCTCAATTCACACCCATTCAAGTCATTCTGTCTTCCTATTATTGCTACCAAAATAGATAACCACACATTTATCCACATTATACTGCATCTGCCGTGCAGATGCCCACACACTCAGCCTGCCCAAATCACTGAAGCATTTCTGCATCCTCCTCACAGCTCACCCTCCCACCCAACTTTGTATCATCTGCAAATGTGGAAATAATACATTTTAACTGATGATCACCAAGAGATTCATCTACAAACAACATTGTCTAAAAGTTGCATGCATTCTCTTACTTTCTATCCTAATGAAAAGTATTACACATTTATTGAATTAGTTTCAATACAAGTGTTCACAAATCAGGAACTGCATTTTAAAAAAAGAAAATGTTTGTGTTGACTAGTGAGAAACTGCCTCCTGTATGTAAATAGCCAAATGGAAGGAGGCACATTCTCCCGGAGAGCTGTTCCAATGCACCTTAATCAAGAAACCCAGGCAAAGGGCATGAAAGACATCATTAAGGCTGGCAAGAACAAAAACGAAGAAATTAGAGGATTTGTTTAGCAAATGAGAGAATGTTTCAGGTCTCTGATTCGCAGGCACTGAACAGGAGAACAGTTAAAATGACCTGGATTGGAAAATGGAGCCAATCTCACCAAATTTCCAATTTTAATGCTGTTAGTTCATAGGGAGGATAGTGCTTCCATTGGATTCATCCCCATCTCTAATCTCCTCCAGCCCAACAATCCTCCAATCAGTGCTCCTCTACTTTGGTCTGTTGTACATAGCCAGTTATAAATGCTCCACAGTCGGTGACCATTCCTTCAGTTTGAGGTCCCAAATTCTGGAATTCTATCCCTACACCCCTCCACCTTGCTTTCCTCCTTTGAGGCACTGCTTGCAACATACCTTTTAGACTGAGCTCTTGATCAGCTGACCTAATGTCTTCTTAGGTAGCTCAGTGTCATGCTTTGTATTATAATGCTCCCGTGAAGTGCCTTGGGAAATTTCATGACATTAAAGACACTATATATATTTTGTTGTTGTAAATATAAATTGAGGATCCAATGACATGTATACATTTAAGTGGTTGCAGGTTGCTTTAAGGGCTAATCACATAATCGGATGGTGGTGTCATTAGCGTGTTGCAGAGGCTGCTCTTTTATTTTCACTTTCTTTTAAATTTGTTGTTAATTTGAATCTATGTCTACAAATTACAGCTTATTTTTTGTTTAAAACCCACAATCCCTAATATAGGATATTATGCAAAAAGAAAATTGGCAACAAGTTGGGATTTTGTTTCATTGAGAACATGGAGAAAAGATTCCATGCAAAGGAAAGATGATATTATGGGTCCTCACACTTTAAATATTAGAAGGCTGGAGAGAAGCAACAACAGGGTTGAAGATTGAAGTGCCAGTGCAAGGAGGACAAAACAGAAAAAAGCTCTGTCTGGGTTTAAAAGAGGGTTTGTTCTGATCAGAAAAGGGTGAGATTCGAGGCAGTATCGGACATATTTGAAAAGAAGGGATGCTTTGCTCTATGGTTGAGGTTGTTTGAAACAAAAAATACATCTAGGCAATGTCTCCAGGCGAGTACTGGGAAGACAGTAAAAATAAATATACTGAGCAGGCACTAATGCCTGCAAAAGACGTTAGCACCCATGGGGCCTTACAATGAAGAAAAGGAATCATGGAATTACTATGCAGAGTATTTTCAGTATTTTGTACAAGCGAATCAAATTATAAACGAGTTGCTCGTACCAGCTTTTCTTGGTACAGTAGGAAGTAAAACCTTGAACTTGCTCCAGAAATTGGTTCATCCAATGAATCCAGGAATCTTACGATGGCTTAAGAGGTGCATTATGCAATTTGTCCCAAGTTTGGAGAAGAATTAGTGCAACTGTTTAACACTGATGTGTTAGTCAGTTACAATAAGTGACTAGGCTATCACAAGCGTGTTTACAGACAAATGTAGCCACTGAATCATAAGCATTTCTTACCATCATAACCTATAAAGGTCTTTTTTGTTATAAAAGATTGCTTTTTGGAGTAACAGTCACAAAAATATTCCAAAAATCAATGGATCAGATGTTTAAGTGGTCTCTCTCGTGTACAATGTTACCTGGGTGATATTCTAATTACAGGGTCCAGTGAACCCTAAATAATTTAGGAGCAACATCGGAACATCTTCAAGCACACGGTCTGCTATTAAGCATGACCTTTTCCAGCTTCACAGCACCATGGACCCGGGTTCGATTCCCGGCTTGGAGTGTGGAGTCTGCACGTTCTCCCCACGTCTGTGTAGGTTCCCTCTGGGTGCTCCGGTTTCCCCCCTCAGCCTGAAAGGTGTGCTGGTTAGGTGCACTGGCCATGCTAAATTCTCCCTCAGTTTACCCAAACAGGAGATTTTCACAGTATCTTCATTGGTGTTAATATAAGCCTACTTGTGATGCTAATAAATAAACTTAAACTGAAAGACACTAGTCTAATATTTGGGACATGTTATTGATAAGACCTTCTTAAAGCACCTAAAAAAAAAGGAAGCTATATTAGAAGCGCAACATCCAATTAATTGGTTGCAATTGTGGTCGTTTCCAGGGTTAGTAAATTATTGTGGAAAATTTGTTCCTAACTTAGTAAATTATACAATGGCTGCAACAATGTTGGTGTGTGTTGAAACAGTCATGGGACTAGATAACAGAATGTGAGAAAGCATACAAGGATGTCAAAGATGCTTTGTAGATGTCTGAAGTATTGATTCATTTTAATTCAAAGCTACCATTACTGCTTGCTTACAGTGCTTCACCCTATGGAGTAAGAGCAGTAGTTCACATATTCTGCCTTGGGAAGAACAACCAATAGCTTTTGCTTTGCGTACTGAATTTAATTACGCTCAGTGAGAAAACAAAGCATTGAATATAATTTTTGACATACAAAGTTTTCATCATTATTTATATGGCCATCATTTCACATTATTGACTGATCATCAACCCTCAACTACTATTTTTGGGCCATATAAAAGCATACCGTCGTAAGCTGCTAGCCAATTGCAAAGATGGTCACTGATTTTATCTGCATACTCCTACAATATAAAGTATCATCAGAATGCCACGTTAATGCTGATGCAATATCACAGTTACCTTTACCTATCGAGCAGATGCCACCAACTAGTTTTGCTAATATTCTTTTTTTCATGAGTAGATCACTTGTCGATGACAAGTTCAAAAACACACCAGAAATGATCCCATGATGGGGAAGGTGACAGATGTGGTATTGAAAAACCATGCGTGTCAAGAAAGCTCAAGTTAACTTACCACGGTGGGCGTTTATTGTGGGGAATTAGAATGATCATTCCTCTTAGTCTGTCTGGAAGAGTTCTTCAGCAACTACGTGACATCCTGGTTTCATTCCAATGAAGGAATTAGCATCTAGTTATTTTTGGTGGCCGGGTTTGGATGCTCAGATCGAGGAAAAAATGGGATTGTGTCAATCTTGTGCATGAATAAGAAATATACCACCATTATCTCCTACACACCCTTGGGAATGGCTGCAAATGCCCTGGCAATGATTGCATGTAGATTTTGCTGGCCCGTTTGAGGGTTACATGTTCTTAGTCATAATTGTTGAGTGGCCAGGGACCAGAAGTTGTTACCATACGATCTACGACAATAGATCAAATCATTGAAAAACTTGATGAAACTTTCGCAAGATTTGGTGAACCGGAACAGATTGTTAGTGATAATGGTTCAGTTTACTTCACAAGAATTTGAGGATTATCTCAAAGTAAATGGTATTCAGAATATAAGAACCTTATCATCCATTAACCAAATGGATTAGGTGAAAGATTTGTATAATCCTTGAAACATTCTTTAAAAGCTTCAAAAGAGCAAGGTTTATTATCACATCATGTGAATAGCTTTATGGCACCTCACAGAAACACTACTCATGCACCTATCCAAAGTTTACCTGCATTATCACTCGGAGAAAGTTGAGAACTACGTTTGATTTGTTACTTCCAGAAACGCCAGAGATAGTAGAGCGTCAACAGCACTCTCAAGTTGCTAGACAAGAAGTGAGGGCAAAACAACACTCATTTCAACAAGGAGATCAAGTGTTTGTGCGTAATTATGCCACCAGTGAGAGATGGGTACCAGCCATTTTAACAATAACAGGTCCAATTATTTACATGGTTTAACCCTAAGGTGAACTAGTTTGGTAATGCTATGCTGACCAATTGTTATCACCTCAAAAGGATTTCTCAGTTACATCTCCAGATGCATCAACTTCTTTGGTTCCAAGTGTTGTGAATTCTACTACAGAAGATTTGGTTGTAGTATCTGAATTGCCTGATGGCTCCGCTACTATACCACATGAAAATGATGTAGAACTAGTTCCAAGAGAAGAATGTCTACTAAAGTTCCAAATCATACTTCTAGGGTCAAGGACAGCCAATTCTAAAATGTAATATACAATTAAAGAGGAATAGAATTCCTCTTGATCAATTTATGCCACACGGTGGCACAGTGGTTAGCACTGCTGCCTCAGCGCCAGGGACCCGGGTTCAATTCCCAGCTTGGGTCACTGTGTGGAGTCTGCATATTCTCCCTATGTCTGCATGGGTTTCCTTCAGGTGCTCCAGTTTCCTCCCACATTCTGAAAGACGTGGTGAGGTGCATTGACCAAACAGGTGCCAGACTATGGCAACTAGGGGAATTTCACAGTAACTTCATTGCAGTGTTAATGTAAGGCTTACTTGTGACTAATAAATAAGCTTTACTTTTAGTTTACTTATCTTATTAACGGTGTATAATGATTAATGATGCGTAGTACTATGTTCTAAAGTATTATTGATCCTATGTATAACATTGTACTAATTTGTTGTCATGACCACAGAAGTAAAGGCGGGGAGGGATGATATATATTTGAGTTGATGCAGGTTGCTTTAAAAGCTGATCACATGATTTGATGGTGACATCATTAGTGTGTTGCAAAGGCTGCTGTTTTACTTTGAGTTTGTACTCTTTACAGGCAATATTTCTTTCAATGAATCCGTTGTTGTCATTAGAATCAATGTTTACAAATCAAGCTTTTTTTTGTTTAAAACCCACAACACCTAACATAGTTAGGATACTACAACATACATTTAACCTTCTCCTCAGCAGGGTGCCCAAAGAACTGGCCGACCAGATAAATCCAATGGAAAGCTAGCAAAGTTACTGCATATAGTTTTTTTAAAAAATTGTCCTTAGCAGCACTGCTTACCACCCAGAGGCTCTTAGCATAACACTCCTACCCAACTTGCCCTGCTCTATTTTAACCCAAAATAAATAATTGTCTCCTGATTACAATAGGTGGGCCCCAGGTAGTTCAATTTGTTTTTATCCAACTCAATTTTCTCCCTTACTGACCAGCTGACATGCTACCTAGCATATGAGCAATTGACTGGCACCATTCTAGCAGTTAAAGCTGCTAAAACTTTGATGAAGACAGAATAGAAACCCTACAGTACAGAAGGAGGCCACTTGTCTATTGAGTCTGCACAGATCACATTCCCACCCAGGGTCCATCCCCATAACCCACATATTTACCCTGCTAACCCCCGACACTAAGGGTCAATTTGGCCTGGCCAATCAACCTAACCCACACATCTTTGGAGTATGGGAGGAAACCAGAGCACTCAGAAGAAACCCATGCAGACACAGTAAGAACATGCAGACTCCACACAGTCACCTGAGGCCAGAACTGAACCTGGGTGGCTGTGAGGCAGCAGTGCTGACCACTGTGCCACCCTTTCAAAGCAGTATTTCTGCCTATTCCCGCAAGTTTCCCACTGGGAGTAAGAGTTGGTCCTACGGTACTTATTCCAACTAGATCTATATTTTGGTGTAGTCAATACAGCGGCAAAAAAGGGGTGGGGGGGTAGGGAGGAAGAATTGCTAAAGTGTCTGGCTGTTGAGATGAATAATATAATGTTCCAAACGTTATATATATAGTTGGCGGTGTATAGTAGGAATGGCTGATGAACAGGTATGATGGCTACATTTGACAGATTGGGTAGAGATGGTGTAGTGGCTTTAGTAATCCAGATGCCCCAGCTAATGGTTTAGGAACATGGGTTCAAGTCTAGCCACGTCAACAGGTGGAATTTAAACATTTACTCAATCTGCAATTGAAAGCTAGTCTTCTGAAACTATCACTAATTGCTGTAAAAACCCATCTGGTTCACTAATACCCTGTAGAGAAGGGAACCTGCCATCCTTACTTGGTCTGACCGTGACGTGACTCCAGACCCACAATAATGTAGCTAACTCTTAACTGCCCTCTGAAATAGCCTAACAAGTCACTCAGTTCAAAGGGCAATTAGGGATGGGCAATCAATGCTGGCTGTGCCAGTGATGCCCACATCCCATAAAAGAAAAAAATAATTTTGTTGGAATGTGATCATTTAGAATACACAGTTAGAGAAACTGAAATTAGGGAAAATATTTAGTAAAATATGATTTGTCAATATCAAACAATAGAAAATATCCAAATAATTAGCCAGCATGAAAAGATACTTAAGTATTAAAGTAGAAAGAGGAAATTTGTACGGTTGCTTACAGGTCGTGCAAGAGTAAACTTGATATTTGTCTATTTGTTCCTGGAATGTGGGAAGCACAAAGTCAATTTGAGCTGATCAATTTTCTTCTTCTTAACTGTTTAAGTCTATTTTTCTCCTTTCTCTTTGCTTATTTCCTACTTTGTCATTCATAAGTCAAGTTACTCAAAGCTTTTTTCTCATCTACAAAGAAGACAATAAAATTTTATTGAAAGGTAGATATTTGGAAAAACTATTCTTCATCTCTCCTTTAAGACCTAGCCTCAGTTTGTCACTTACCCCTTCCTCAGAGTCTGGATCTTCAGTTCTCCATTCTTCCTATAATTTTGAAATTTTTAAAAACGCTAAGCTTGGTGTCATCTAATCATTGTTCGCTGATCTATATCGTTTCTCCTACCATTTCCAAATCTTGGTAATTTCTTCACCTTAAGTTTTGAACAAAAATAAAGCTGCTTTTTCTGTCAAGCAGTTGTAATATGAAACTTTGTTAGAAGTGAATTTTATTACATTTTCATTTTATTACTTTTAAATTAAATAAAACAGTTTAGGTTTCTGAGTCATCTTTGTCTTTGTATTCCAAGACTTGTGTTGCAAAGAAAAAGTTAATGAAAATGTTTCCATAGCAAATAAAAGGAAAAGTCACACAATAAGTTCAAATTCAGACTATAACCTCCTCAAACTGACCTCTCTCTTGGTTATTATATTTCACTTCTCTTACTATATTTAATAATAATTTCATCTGTTTAGTGACACATCTTCACTGTTCCCCACAGTCACAGATCATCAGATGCGCAGTAGATGAGTCAGAGATGAAAGAATAAATCCCCACTACCCAAAGTATCCAAAAACACGTAGGTGGTGATTTTTCCACCTCCCTGTGCATGGTGCGGATTGCACTGATCTGGAAAAATATGATGCAGGTCTAAAATTTGATTTTGTGCACGGTGCAGAACAGTTTGCAAACATCCCGCTCCCTTTGTACCATCATGAACTAGATTGGGCCCAGAAAGGACAGAAGGCCAATTAGCATATTTAAAGTAGAATTTAAAATATGCATAGCCCATTCAACTCCCAGCGCGCAGGATCTTCTGGCCTTCGGGCGCAGCACAAGCCTTGTGAAAATCAGTATTGGTCTCCACAAGCAGTGCCCATCTGGAAGTGTCCAGACACTCAGGGCAGTGGCCACCAGGCACCCTGGCAGTGCCAGATGGGCACTGCCATTGTGCCAGGGGCAGTGCCAAGTGGGTGAGGCCTGAGTGGGGGCTATGACAAGGGGATCATGTCAGGGGCCATGATCAGGGAGCATACTGGAGATCAGGCAGGGGAATCCATTGGCAGGGCCGTGATGCCGGAAACCTGTGTCCGGGAGGGGGTGGGGGAGGGTGTCCCCCAATGCACGATGAGGTTGGGGTGCCTTCGCAAAATGGTGCCCGGGTGCTCAGAAGCCGTGTTCACTGGCATGTTTAGGCTCCCCAGTACCAGCGGGAAACTCTCAAAAAAAGTGACCGACTGTGAGGGTGATTGCAGTGTGGAGCGCGCCTGAAAGACCGGTGCTGATCATTATTATTCTCGCCGATATGACACTTCGAATATTTTTGGTAGAATTCCACCTGGAATTAAAATGAGAGCTATATAATGCAAACAAATCCCATTGTTACTCCAAGGAGGAAACAGAATACAAAAGACAATGAGAAAATTTTGACAAGGTAAATTAATAGGATAGCGTCTTCACAAACTTGGTTTTTGTTTGAGGAGGAAAAGCAATTTACAATGGCATTACACAAGTGCCACAGCACACTTTGATGATTACATTTTTTAAAATATACTTTTAAATAGCAAAGTAATTGAACAAAATGTGTTTTTGAAGGTAGTGTTCATGCATTATTCATACCTGCAATCTCTTGAATGCTGTTTGCTCTCATGTCCAATAAGACTGTACCATTGATGATACAGCTCCGTAGTTCAAACAGGCTGTGTAACGACAGTGTGGCAACATATGGTTTACTCCAACGGTCTCCACCATCTTCAACATCTTCCTCAAATTTCAACCATCTGCCAAATATTTGTTTCAATTCAAAAAGTGCAAATGATCAGTGAGGAAGATTTTAGCCCAAGTGAGACAGAGACTGAGTGAGTATATTTGGGAATTTGCTTCAAAGTAGGAATTCGTTGCATAGGGGGAAGAGATGCTTTGCGTAAAGTTTACTGCAAGAAATGTGCTGAGAGGGGACTTTAGTGAAGGGTGGTGAAGAGGTGCTTTTTTTCTTCTACTCTTTTTCAGCCTTCAGTATTTGATTTCCACTTTGGTGCAACAGGAGAAGCAGATATATCAGTAACTGGTACCATTCAAAATGGTTAGTTTTATCAGTTTGTAAGTACTATTTGTCTTATCAGTACTGTAAAGTTTACTGGCAGTGTCAAAACCTATTGTGTTGGCTTTATTAATTATAAATTAATTAATTAGCAATTATTAATTAACACGTTATAGATGACAGGGCAGGTGATGGGCTACGATTGCAGAATGTGTCTGGATACCAGAGTGATCCAGGGTAAACACATCTGCAGGTACTTCAGCTCAGAGCTATTGAGCTACAGGTACTTCAGCTCAGAGCTATTGAGCTACAGGCCAAGCTGCAGATACTGTGCCGCATCAGGGCAGGGGAACGTTTCCTGGACACTATTCCAAGAAGCAGTCACACCCCTTATTTGGGAAGATGGTGTAAATCAAAAAGTGGAGACAAGGTAAAAGAGAAAGGTATTATTACAGGAAATGAAAAACAGACTGACAGGAAGAAATAGAGAAAACAAAACTAACGTTAAATCAACAAATGAAACTAGAGATTATAAAACAAATAAAAGGATTAAACTAAAGGCCCCTATCTGAATGCACAAAGCACTCAAAACAAAAAAGATGAACTTGAGCACTTACAGAAATAAATAAGTGCAATTTGTTAGCCATTACAGAGACATGGCTGCAGGACAACATGGATTAGAACCTGAATATTGAAAGACATAGGATATTTAGGAAGGACAGGAAGTAAGGAAAAGATGGAGGGGTGGCTGTTAGTTAATAATGGTATTTGCATAACACAGAGAGGGAGGACTTAAGTTCAGGAAACCAGGATGTGAAAATGGTTTGGATAGAGACGTTAATGGCAAGAAGTCACTTGTGGGAGTTCTGTACAGTCCCCCTAACAATAACCATATAAAAGTAGAGTGGAGCATAAAGGAAGAAATAATTGGAGCTCGTCAGAAAGGCACGGTGATAATCATGGAGGATTTTAATCTACATACAGACTGGAAAAGTCAGATGGGCAAAGGGAGCCTAGCTGAGAAGTTCACAGAATGTTTTCAGGATGGTTTCTTAGCACTTCTGAAACCAGGGAGAAGGCTATATTAGACCTGGTATTGTACAATGAGATGGGATTAATTAATAATTTAATACTGAAGGTATGCCTAGGTAAAAGCAATCGTAATATGATTGGATTTTACATTCAGTTTGAGGGTGTGATGAATGGGTCTAAGACTATGGCCAGAATTTTATAGCAGGGCACTTAGATAGGTTCAAGGCAATCAAGCAGAGTCAAGATGGTTTTGTGAAAGGGAAATCGTGTTTAACCAACTTAGAGTTCTTGGAAGAACTAAGATGTGCAGTGGATAAAGGAGAACCAGTTTTATGTACTGTACTTCGGTTTCCAGAATGCATAGTCAGTGCAACTCATGTTGTCAACGCATGATCAGATTTACGTGGAAGGATTCGTAACTGAAGTGATCACATATTTATTAAGTGTTGTAAAATCATAGTTCATTTTGAGGAAATACACAATGAAATTAACCAAATAATGAATTAAGAAATTTGTAAACGTTCTTTCTGGACAGCTATTATGAAAAAGGTGAATGAAGTTTCTTTTTGTTAAGCCTGTTAGTGCTTCTGGAATTGAAGCCTGTGAAACTTCACTGTAATATTTCCTCAGATTGACAAACATTATAGACATTTCACACACCTGGCTGTCTCCTTCCACTCAGCATCTTCACCCCCACGTACGCAGATTTCATCAAGCTCAGTGAAAAGTTCATGTGGAACATGCTCTTCATCATCTTCAGTTCCCAGAATGAACTGTACTCGCTGGGAAGGGGTGTCTGAAAAGCAGATGTGCAGCAAGAGGTAATTAATGGGATCAGGCTTTGATTTGTTATTTATACATATACATACAAACACACACATTGTACCCACAGATACACCACATACACAATCATTATGCAGATCTCATGGAGGGTTTTCTGGTGAGGATGAAACCTTAACGTATTCCACACAATCAACTGTGTCGAAGTACACATTTTGTCTAATACCGAGCCTCTACAAAATTTAACTTTTTCTTAAATTTTATTTTTTGTCTCCCAATATTCCTCTATTTCACCCTACTGAGACAATTTAGCTCTAACAACCTCCAGCAGCAGAGGTATTGCACAAGTCCAGGGTGTGGATTTGGCTTGGGCTGCCAACAGTGCCTTCCCCGCCAAGAAGTGTTGCAGGTGAGTGACAGAAACAGGAGCTCATTATACCCTACAGGGAGGAAGCTGTGGTCCAGGAAGTGTTTCACTTGGTTTTGTGGAGAATACACGATGCTTATCATGAGCCAGAGTATAGGCAAGCCTAAAATGTAAACCCATAACCATTCAGCTGGGATTAATTTCTACCATTTATGGAATTAGGCTGTGAAAATTTCTCCATCAGTTTTAAAATACAGGGGTTAGCTTTAATCTAACACACTGGGTGGGAACTGATGCAATCACATCAGCTGTCTGTTGTACACCCAGCTCAATTTTACTTTCCACTGAAGTCAACAGAAAACAATATTGTTTGCATGATGCAAACAAACAATCTCGTTGTATCAGTTTCCCACTAGGAAACAGAATCCTAGGTCACTGTGATAACCCCCATGAGTCCGTGGGGAATGTCTAATTAACATGGGGCTCCTTGAATACGAATTCCCTTAGTTACAGGCATTGGCCTGCCCAGATAGAACTCATTACCTGACCCCTTTATAAAGGTAGACACCAGGTAGAGTCTGCAGAACTATTGTCCTGGTTGGGACTCAGGTATTAAAAGGTCCAGTCAACGGTTGACCAAGAGGATTATAGAGTCATAGAGAATCATGGAGGTTTACAGCATGGAAACAGGCCCTTTGGCCAAACTTGTCCATGCCACCTTTTTTTTTAAAACCCATAAGCTAATCCCAATTGCCTGTATTTGGCCTCTATACCCATTGTACCCATGTAACTATCTAAATGTTTTTTAAAAATAAAATTGTACCCACCTCTGGCAGCTTGTTCCAGACACTCACCACCCTCTGAAAAAATTGCCCCTCTGGACACTTTTGTATCTCTCCCCTCTCACCTTAAACCTCTGCACTCTATTTGTAAAACCTGACAGTTACCACGTCCCTGGAGAGGGAGCATATCGTGCCCACAGGCACCATTGAGGCCTTCTGTGCTAGTTGGGCACTGCAGGGATGTAATTGTATTAATGACTCCTTTAATTACCTTTTGGTTTAATGTTTTAAATTTCCTTTACATTTTTTTTAAATTTCAGGTGGTTCACCCTTAAGGGATTGCCCCCTTTGTATTGTCCCTCAGTTTATTTAATTTAGTTCACTTGTTTTAACACAAAAGAAAGTTGGAACTCATATGTATGCCATGGAATAGTGGCTTTATTTGGTGTTCCTGTCCAGTCGAGGTTGCAGATGCCTCCTTTAACTGTGCCTGTGCCATTTGCAGCTCAGTGTCAAGCCATCACCTCCCAGGGCTGATGTGTAGAGGATCATTTGGACTTGAAACGTTAACTCTGTTTCTCTCTCTACAGATGTTGCCAGACCAACTGAGTTTACCCAGCATTTTCTGTTTTTACTGTGTTCACGTTTAGTCCTAAACCCATGGTCCAATAATCCTTTGTTCCCTTTCCCTCCAGCCACCTATCCAGCATTACCTGAGATGCTGACATGGCTTTGTGCATTTCAATCTCATAAGCCTATTGTGAGAGGCAGCCAGCAACATTAAGATGATGGCAGCATGAGATCCACTCACTCAGATATTATAATCTTTTGTAAGAGGTGCATGCACCAAACTTCCATGACTGAAAATTGGGGTAACCCAATTTCTAGCCTTGTGTCTATATATCGGTAGCAAAAGTGGAACATTTTGTAACAAATTTTACAGTTAATTCTTGTTGAAATAATGCTCACATGAAATTCAGAATATGTCCAACTTGATTTGTTTTAGGTTAGGCATGCTCAACATTTAGAGTAAAGATTGGCTGGGATTCTCCCCCAAAAAAAAGTGTCCATAGGGCAGGAAGACTGGAGAATTTCCCGCCCATTGTTTGGGTATACTTACCTGAACGAATCTCCAGCACTCTGTGATTCAAAGACATGCCTCAGAGTGATTCATGCTGGTAAGTAGGGGGCAGGGCCTCACCCTGCCCAAAAGGCCAACAGCATAGCTGAGCGGGCCACTGCAAAGTGCCGATCTGTCAGAGGGGAGATCATCAATGCGCATTGCCTCTCTTCCCAAAGGCCAGCCTCCTGATAGCTGGCCATCCAATGTTATCCCTGACCGCCCTGTGCGATCACTAGCTTTCTCGATCTCACCTCACTCGATTGCTGGCCTATCCAACCACTCCCCACCATCTTCCTCCCCAGGCCGGCCCCAATCACAGCTCCCCAATCAGTGCCAGCCCCGATCTCCCCACCCGAAATGGCCGGCCCTGATCATTCTCTCCCCCCCCCACTAATCCCATTGCAAAGTGCACAGCAGTCTTGTTCCCCCCACCACCACCAACGATCAGCCCCCAGTAGGCCCCACCTGTTTGGCACTGCCCAGTGGCCACTGCCAGGTTGGCAGTGAGTAAAGGGGCATCTTCCCACTGCCCCGACCTCCTGGGGGTCCTTAATGGCCTCTTGTCCCCAAGAGTGCATGTCTGTTGCCCATTGATGGGGAGCAATTGTGAACTCCGCTGGTGGAGGCCTCTTCTGACGCAGGAGGGAGACACTAGTGGGCCCAGAGACTATCATCCAGGGCCCACTTATCATATGGAAACGATGATTTCCATACTGTAATCAACCCCACACTGATTTTGTGGTAGAAAAAGGGCGTGGGAGACTCACATTCGGCCGGACACTAGTTGCAAGTCCCACTCCAGGTGCTCCACTGATGTCTCCTGGCCCATTGCACTACTCAAACAGTGCAGTGGGTGGGAGAATCCCAGCCATCATCTTTGCCCATGAGGGCATTGGCTTAGCCTGGCCTTTGAACTGCAAACTGCATATTTCAGTTAATATAATTAATGTCATTGGCACAGAACTATTACACTGTGTTGTATTACCTAATGCTATGCTCTAACAAATGCACTGTTTCACTGTAACACGTTGATTAGTTAGGGGCTGTGTTCGTTTCAAGCAGGGTAGGGCTTGAGGTGGTCAACTGTGTCCAACATGAATAGTCAAAAATACTGCGTTCCTGCGTACATTTGACGGAAAAGAATAGCCTGCAGACTTAGCCAAAATGTACTCTGCATTTCACATTTCTACTTAATGCCAAGACATTGTCAAATAACAGCTTAAAATGGGTTAATTGTACTGAAGTAGAAACTAAAGAAAAAATGTTGGATTCTTTTGTAACTTCTAAAGTTACAGTACATTTTCAAAAATACCTCCACCCCATGTATAATGCACCCTCCTTTCCCGACATTGTGATTCAAATTTTAGGAAAACCAGCGCCAGTTTAGATATAATTTTGTACTTGTGTATAATAAATATTGATTCACTGCTTTGAAATTTTGGCAATTTTGGTATTCAACTTAAATCTTTACAGAGAAGTGAAAAGCTGGAATGCATCTCACCGTAAGTGAGATTGTCCTTTCCTTCTTCCTGGGCAGCACCCTTCACTCTATCTCGCTTCTTGTGCTTTGATCCGTGGGTCCTGTGATGTCGGTGGCTTTGTCTACCCAGAGGCATACGCACACCAACATACAAGGTCCTGTGTCCTATTTAAAGGAAAAGGGGAAAAACATAAACATGATATATAAAGCACTCTCAATTCCAAACACAGTCATTGCAATGTGAGTTAGGCTACAAATCAACTTTATTGATTGTCTCTGATGCGTGGCCCATATATTCCCACTGTGTTGCAAACTACAATTCTCTTCCCAAATGTCTTCATCTCATAATACCTTTCCCCACTTACTCAAAGCCTCTCTCCTTGACAACACTTTTGATTACCTCCTGAAATACTTCTCCTACTCCTGCACAGGTTTGGCCCCTTTTCCACCCATTAATATGTACCAACAAATGACCATCAACTAACAAGGGCAACTGTCCACATCTTATTTTCCACTATCGGTATGATGTTTTAGGATAATTGCCATTTTGAAAAACTAACAAAAACCTCCTGCAGTCCTTCCAGAATCATCATGACGACCTTATTGGGTCAATTTTGTTGCTGAGCCCAATCAGCAAAAGTTGACAGAGGAGCAACATTCATCGAACACTTGAAAGGAGAAAACTAGGTGCTGCATTAATTATGTTGAAGTAACTAATGGTGAAGCTCAAAGCAATTTTTACATTTTGGTATTTTCAGTGTTTAATGTGTTCAACCAAGGGTTGGCACAGTAGCTCAGGGACCCGGGTTCAATTCTGGCCTTGGGTGACTGTCTATGTGGAGTTTGCACGTTCTCCTCGTGTCTGTGTGGGTTTCCTCCAGGTGCTCCAGTTTCATAGAATCACAGGAACACTGTAGTGCATAAGGACTGCACGAACAACGATCCCTACACAATTACCCCACTAATCCCTCTAACCTACACATCCCAGGACTCGAAGGGGCAAATTAGCATGGCCAGTTAACCTAACCCACACATCTTTGGACTGTGGGAGGAAATCTGAGCACCCGGAGAAAACCCATGCAGACACAGGGAGGCCGTAGAGCTGTGAGGCAGCAGTGTTAACTGCTGTGCCGCTATAATTTCCTCCCACATTCCGAAGATGTGCAGGGTAGGTAGATAGACCATGGTAAATGTGTGTGATTACAAGCATAGGACTCTTTCAGACAGTCGGTGCAGACTTGATGGGCCGAATGGCCTCCTTCTGCACTGTAGGAATTCTATGTGAATGTACAGTAGTTCAACTATATAGCCAAAGCAATAGAGTACAATTAAGAGGAGGTGATGATTAATGTTTAAAGTTTAGGCCAGAGATTGTATCCAAATCTGGTCACCAAAAAATAGTGGAAGCATTCAAACATTAGAGACAGTCTACAGAAGATTTCTGCTGAAATCTCTATCCCTGATGGCTATGGTAGCTCAACCATTGAGTATGTTCAATACAGAAATTGATTGATTTTTGGATTCTGATGATATCAAGGGATAAGGAGATAGTGTGGGAAAGTGACATTGAGTTCGGCGATCAGCCATGATCTAACTGAATGGCAGAGCAGGCTTGATGGGACCAATGGCCCAGTCCTGCTCTTATATTCTGAAGAGCCACAACACTTACCCAGGCGTAAGGAGAATGAGTTATCAGGAAACACTGGAGATACTGGGCTTTACAGACTATAAAAAAAGTGACAGAGGTCATCTTTAAGATTGTTTGGAATAATGAAAATGCTAACCCAAAATTAGTTTTTGTAAATTAAGCTGTGAGTAGAACCAGGCAGCAAGGGTTCATACTGGTAAAAGATAACTTTCCAACTGAAGTTCTTTGTTCAAAGTGTGATCTACTTTCAAGTGGTATTGGAGGCAAAAAATCTTGGAATCTTTTAAAAAAACGAGGGAGATTCTAACGCTGATTAAGAGGAAGAGAGAGTTGTATGAAATGTACAGGCAGCAAGGAACAGATCAGATGCTTGAGTATAAAAAGTGCAAGAAGCTACTTAAGAGGGAAATCAGGAGGGCTGAAAGACGACATGAGGTTGCTATGGCAGACAGAGTGAAGGAAAATCCAAAGAGTTTCTATAGGTATGTAAGGAGCAAAAGGATAGCGAGGGATAAAATTTTTAGTGTTAAGTCGCGAGTTTCGGCGGTTTATTTTTAAATTAGTTAGAAACCGGAAGTCGTCACTAGGACGCTTACCGGTAGTTGTAGTTTTTTTTTTCGGGTTTAAAAACACCTACCTCCGTGTCTCGGCCTCATTGTTCCTGTGGAGCTGAGTCGAGAGGCAGCGATTTTTGGGCGTGCGAGGAGGCAAAAATAAGGTATAATTTTCTGTTTATTCCGTTTAACTTTTTATTTTTAGTGTTAAGTCGCGAGTTTCGGCGGTTTATTTTTAAATTAGTTAGAAACCGGAAGTCGTCACTAGGACGCTTACCGGTAGTTGTAGTTTTTTTTTCGGGTTTAAAAACACCTACCTCCGTGTCTCGGCCTCATTGTTCCTGTGGAGCTGAGTCGAGAGGCAGCGATTTTTGGGCGTGCGAGGAGGCAAAAATAAGGTATAATTTTCTGTTTATTCCGTTTAACTTTTTATTTTTAGTGTTAAGTCGCGAGTTTCGGCGGTTTATTTTTAAATTAGTTAGAAACCGGAAGTCGTCACTAGGACGCTTACCGGTAGTTGTAGTTTTTTTTTCGGGTTTAAAAACACCTACCTCCGTGTCTCGGCCTCATTGTTCCTGTGGAGCTGAGTCGAGAGGCAGCGATTTTTGGGCGTGCGAGGAGGCAAAAATAAGGTATAATTTTCTGTTTATTCCGTTTAACTTTTTATTTTTAGTGTTAAGTCGCGAGTTTCGGCGGTTTATTTTTAAATTAGTTAGAAACCGGAAGTCGTCACTAGGACGCTTACCGGTAGTTGTAGTTTTTTTTTCGGGTTTAAAAACACCTACCTCCGTGTCTCGGCCTCATTGTTCCTGTGGAGCTGAGTCGAGAGGCAGCGATTTTTGGGCGTGCGAGGAGGCAAAAATAAGGTATAATTTTCTGTTTATTCCGTTTAACTTTTTATTTTTAGTGTTAAGTCGCGAGTTTCGGCGGTTTATTTTTAAATTAGTTAGAAACCGGAAGTCGTCACTAGGACGCTTACCGGTAGTTGTAGTTTTTTTTTTCTCGTGCCCCTAACACTATAAATTAGTGCAGAGAGGATTCCCGATTCTCTACACTGGTAGAGAATCCCACCCTTCCACCTCCTCTAACCTAATTATAAGTGTGAGGGAAGTTTTTTTTTTATATTTTTACTTTTCAGCTGGTAATTGATTCAGGGATGGCAGTTCAGGCTGTAAGCTGCATCTCCTGTGGGATGTATGTAGTGAGGGACTCCCACAGTGTTTCAGGTGATTTTACTTGTGGGAAGTGTGTTAGATTGCAGTTTCTGGAGGAGCGTGTAAAGGAGCTGGAAGGGGAATTAGAGGAGCTCCGTATAATTCGGGAAGTGGAGCAGGACATAGAAAGGAGTTATAAGGAGATAGTCACTCCTAGGAATAAGTCTTGGGTCACTGCCAGGAAGAGGGGCAAAAAGCAGTTGGGGGGACAATCCCCTGGGGATGTTCCCCTCCAAAATAGGTTCTCGGTCCTGGAGGCTACAGTTGAGGAGAAATCAACTGGGGATAGCCAAAGGGAGCAGGTCTCTGGGGGTGAGCCTATTGGCAAGCCTCAGGTGGTTAGGGGTAAGAGATTGGGCCTTGTGATTGGGGACTCCACGGTTATGGGGACGGATAGCAGAGTTGGAGGTAAGGGTAGGGACTCTGGGCTGGTGTGTTGCCTACCAGGGGCTGGGGTCCAGGATGTATCGGACAGAGTATTCAGGACTCTTAGGGGAGAGGGAGATCAACCCCAAGTTATAGTTCATGTGGGGACACATGACATAGGGAGATTAAGGGAAGGGGATATTAAGCAAAGATTTATGGAGTTGGGGTGGAAACTCAAGGCGAAGTCAGAAAGAGTAGTTATATCTGGACTCTTGCCTGTACCACGGGATAGATTAGAGAGGAATAGGGAGAGGGAAAGTTTGAACTCGTGGCTGAGGGGATGGTGCAGGAGGGAGGGGTTCAGGTACTTGAGCAATTGGGGTTCATTCTGGGGAAGGTGGGACCTCTATAAGAGGGATGGTCTACACCTGAACCAGAGGGGAATCAATATCCTGGGGGGTAAATTTGCAAAAGCGATGCAGGAAGGTTTAAACTGATTCGGAGGGGGGGAGGGATAGTGAGGAAAGGGGGTGAAAGTGAGGGGGGCATAGTTGGGGAATGCAAGGCACGGCATAGTGGGGGTGGGGCGGAGCAGGGTTTGAAATGCGTGTACTTTAATGCGAGGAGTATTCGCAATAAAGTGGATGAACTTGCAGCGTGGATCAGTACCTGGGACTTTGATGTTGTGGCCATTTCTGAGACTTGGATAGAGCAGGGTCAGGAATGGATGTTGCAGGTTCCGGGGTACAAATGCTTTAGTCGGAGTAGAGAAGAAGGTAGAAGGGGGGGTGGGGTAGCATTGCTAGTCAAGGACTGTATCACAGTGTCGGAGAGAAAGTTTGATGAGGACTTGTCAGTTGAGGTAGTATGGGCGGAGATTAGAAATAGGAGAGGAGAGGTCACCCTGTTGGGAGTCTTTTATAGACCTCCTAAAAGTTCTAGAGAGGTTGAGGAAAGGATTGCGGAGACAATCCTGGTTAGGAGTGAAAGTAATAGGGTAATTGTTATGGGGGACTTTAACTTTACGAATATTGATTGGAGTTGCTATAGTTCTAGCTCGCTAGAGGGGTCAGTGTTTGTACAAAGCGTGCAGGAAGGTTTTTTGTCTCAGTATGTAGACAGGCCAACTAGAGGTGAGGCTATATTGGATTTGGTGCTGGGAAATGAGCCAGACCAGGTGCTAGACTTGGAAGTTGGTGTGCATTTTGGAGATAGTGACCACAATTCGGTTACGTTCACCTTAGTGATGGGAAGAGATAGGCGTGAACCTCGGGTCAGCAATTTTAGCTGGGGTAAGGGCGATTATGAGGCTATCAGGAGTGAATTAGGAAGCATGGATTGGATTAGGGGATTGCAGGGACTGGGAACATCTGAAATGTGGAATTTTTTCAAGGAGCAGCTACTGCGAGTCCTTGATAGGTATGTCCCTGTCAGGCATGGTGGATTTGGTAGGGCTAGGGAACCGTGGTGCACTAAAAGAGTTGAGTCGATGGTTAAAAAGAAAAAGGAGGCTTATGTTCGGATGAGATTGGAGGGCTCAGATAGTGCACTAGAAAGCTTTAGATTGGCTAGGAGGGAGTTGAAGAGTGAGTTGAGAAGGGCTAAAAGAGGACATGAGAAGACTTTGGCCGATAGGATTAAGGAGAATCCTAAGGCGTTCTATAAGTATGTCAAGAACAGAAGGTTGGTCAGGGCAAGATTAGGGCCAGTTACAGACAGCAGGGGGAAGTTGTGTGTGGAACCGGAGGAGATTGGAGAAGTATTGAACCAATATTTCTCTTCGGTGTTCACGCAGGGGGACATGAATATAGCTGAGGAGGACATTGGGTCGCAGGGGTGTAAAATAGAAAGTATTACGGTTGATAAAGAGGATGTGCTGGAAATTCTTGAGGGGCTGAAAATAGATAAGTCCCCTGGTCCGGATGGGATCTACCCTAGGATTCTCTGGGAGGCTAGAGAGGTGATTGCAGAGCCTCTGGCTCAGATCTTCAGGTCGTCATTGGTCTCTGGTGTAGTCCCGGAGGATTGGAGGATAGCGAATGTTGTCCCATTGTTTAAGAAGGGGAACAGAGACTTTGCCGGGAATTATAGACCGGTGAGTCTTACTTCTGTTGTGGGCAAGGTTTTAGAAAAAATTATTAGGGATAGGATTTATAGTTATTTGGAGTGTAATGAATTGATTAGAAATAGTCAGCATGGTTTTGTAGCAGGTAGGTCGTGCCTTACTAACCTTATTGAGTTTTTTGAGAAGGTGACCAAAGAGGTGGATGGGGGTAAGGCAGTTGACGTGGTATACATGGATTTTAGTAAGGCGTTCGATAAGGTTCACCATGGTAGGCTTCTGCAGAAAATGCAGATGTATGGGATTGTGGGTAATCTAGGAAGTTGGATCAGGAATTGGCTATCAGATAGGAGACAGAGGGTGGTGGTGGATGGTAAATATTCATCATGGAGTGCAGTTACGAGTGGTGTGCCTCAGGGATCTGTTTTGGGGCCACTGTTGTTTGTAATTTTTATTAATGATCTGGATGAGGGTATAGTTGGGTGGATTAGTAAATTTGCTGATGACACCAAAGTTGGAGGTGTGGTAGATTGTGAGGAAGGGTGTCATAGTCTGCAGGGAGACTTAGATAGGTTGCAGAGCTGGGCCGAGAGGTGGCGGATGGAATTTAATGCGGAGAAGTGTGAGGTAATTCATTTTGGTAGGAGCAACAGATGTGTCGAGTATAGGGCTAACGGGAGGACTTTGAATAGTGTGGATGAACAGAGGGATCTAGGTGTGTGTGTACATAGATCCCTGAAAGTTGGGAATCAAGTAGATAAGGTTGTCAAGAAGGCGTACGGTGTCTTGGCGTTTATTGGTAGGGGGATTGAATTTAGGAGTCGCAGTGTAATGTTGCAACTGTACACTACTCTAGTGCGGCCGCACTTGGAGTACTGTGTGCAGTTCTGGTCCCCGCATTACAAGAAGGATGTGGAGGCGTTGGAGAGGGTGCAGAGGAGGTTTACTAGGATGTTGCCTGGTATGGTGGGGAGGTCCTATGAGGAGAGACTGAGGGATCTAGGGTTGTTTTCGTTGGGAAGAAGGCGGCTAAGAGGGGATCTTATTGAAACATATAAGATGATTAGGGGTTTAGATAGGGTGGATAGTGATAGCCTTTTTCCTCGGATGGAGAAAGCTAGCACGAGGGGGCATGACTTTAAATTAAGGGGGGGTAGCTACAGGACGGATGTCAGGGGTAGGTTCTTTACCCAGCGGGTGGTGAGGGATTGGAATGCCCTGCCTGCTGCAGTTGTAGATGCGTCTAGTTTGGGGGCGTTTAAGAGATCTCTGGATAGGTTTATGGACGAAAAGGGATTGGTATAGGCTAGTGGGTCATTGTTTTTGTAACTGGTCGGCGCAACTTCGTGGGCCGAAGGGCCTGTTCTGCGCTGTAATGTTCTATGTTCTATGTTCTATGTTCTAAAATTGGTCCTCTTGAAGACCAGAGTGGTAGACTGTGTATGGAACCAAAAGAGATCGGGAAGATACTAAATGGGTTTTTTGCATCCATATTTACTGAGGAAACGGACATGGAGTCTACAGAAATAAGGCAGACAGGTAGGGAGGTCATGGAACCTTTACAGATTAAAGAGGTGGTGGTGCTGGCTGTCTTGAGGCAAATCAGAGTGGATAATTCCCCAGGATCGGACAGGGTATTCCCACAGACCTTGAGGGAGGCTAGTAGTGAAATTGCAAGGGCCCTGGCAGACACATTTAAAACGTCAGTATGTACGGGGGAGGTGCCGGATGATTGGAGGGTGGCTCATGTTGTTCCGTTGTTTAAAAAAGGTTCCAAAAGAAATCCGGGAAATTATAGGCCAGTAATTTTGACGTCGGTGGTGGGCAAGTTATTGGAAGGTGTGATAAGGGATAGGATCTACAAATATTTGGATAGACAGGGACTTATTAGGGAGAGTCAACGTGGCTTTGGTAGGTCATGTTTGACCAATCTAGAGTTTTTCAAGGAGGTAACCAGGAAAGTGGATGAAGGGAAGGCAGTGGATGTTGTCTAGCTGGATTTTAGCAAGGTCTTTGATAAGGTCCCTCATGGGAGGTTAGTTAGGAAGGTTCAGTCACTTGGTATACATGGGGAGGTAGTAAATTGGATTAGACACTGGCTCAATGGAAGAAGCCAGAGAGTGGTTGTGGAGGATTGCTTCTGAGTGGAGGCCTGTGACTAGTGACAGGGATCAGTGCTGAGTCCATTGTTGTTTGTCATCTATATCAATGATCTGGATGATAATGTGGTAAATTGGATCAGCAAATTTGCTGATGATACAAAGATTGGAGGTGTAGTGGACAGTGAGGAAGGTTTTCAAAGCTTGCAGAGGGATTTGGACCAGCTAGAAAAATGTCAAATGGAATTTAACACAGACAAATGTGAGGTATTGCACTTTGGAAGGACAAACCAAAGTAGAATGTACAGGGTAAATGCTCGGACTCTGAAGAGTACAGTTGAACAGAGGGATCTGGAAATACAGGTATAGAATTCCCTAACAGTGACGTCACAGGTGGATAGGGTCGTAAAGACTGCTTTTGGTACATTGGCCTTTATAAATTGGAGTATCGCGTATAAAAGTTGGGGTATTATGGTAAGGTTATATAAGGCACTGGTGAGGCTGAATTTAGAGTATTGTGTACAGTTTTGGTCACCTAGTTACAGGAAGGATGTAAATAATGTTGAAAGAGTGCAGAGAAGGTTCACGAGGATGTTGCCGGGACTTGAGAAGCTGAGTTACAGAGAGAGATTGAATAGGTTAGGACTTTATTCCCTGGAGCGTAGAAGAATGAGGGGAGATTTGATAGAGATGTATAAGATTTTGATGGGTATTGATAGAGTGAATGCAAGCAGGCTTTTTCCACTGAGGCTAGGGGAGATTAAAACCAGAGGGCATGGGTTAAGGGTGAAAGGAGAAAAGTTTAAAAGGGAATATGGGGGGGTGGGGGGAGACTTCTTCATGCAGGGAGTGGTGGGAGTGTGGAATGAGCTGCCAGATAAAGTGGTAAATGCAGAGTCACTTTTAACATTTAAGAAAATCTTGGACAGGTACATAGACGAGAGGGGTGTGGAGGGATATGGTCCAAGTGCAGGTCCGTGGGACTAGCAAAAAAATGGTTTGGCACAGACAAAGGCCAAGAGGCCTGTTTCCAAGCTGTAATTTTCTATGGTTCTAACTGGCTGTTCCAATGGGGTGGGTGCTGATTTAAGATCTCTACGGATTGGTAAATCACATGGGCCAAACTGTTTTCCCTCATCATAATTATCTTGTGAATAAGTTCATTCAGTAAAAGAGAGAGTCTGCCAAACGTTTTGCTAGATTTGATAAATTAACAGTTAATTGCCATTGGATCAAGATCCTAGTTAAAGTGAAGGAAACTATTTAGTATTACATCAATATATCCATGTAAGTGTGATACTGAGTGACACTTGCTCATTAAACATAGCACAAAAGGTAAATATTTCCATAGCTTTTATGCATGGCTCTGATAGAAACTGAGGTAGCAATCTTCCCTTACTTGGGAACAAACACAAGAAGATAATATATATTCCCAGTCAACTTAATTTGCCTATCAACATACAAACCCTGTGATTTGTTCCACAGTCAAAAGATTCTCTGCTATTTTTATGAGGTCAATTGGCTCGGAAGGCTCTTAAGACATTATACAAAGCAGGACTTTCTATCAAATCACTCAGTGCTAAACACAGACTGCAAAACATATAATTAAGACTCAGCTGAAACGGGTCCACACTATAAGCTGCTTTTGTTTTCACTCTTAAAGAAGAGTCCACAATGGAGTACAATTAGTATAATTGTGTGAAATGATACAGATGTATTGAAGTTAAACTTATTCCATCATGGAAAAGCTTTATATAGAAACACAGAATCTGTGCTGGAGAAATGACAGATCTTCCTAGTGTTCTGTTGCAATTGGCCCTGAAAAGTTCAGATGTAGGTTTGCATACTGTGGCAGATGAGTTCCTGGAGTGTGTAAGAAATGTTTTTTTTTTTAAGACCAGTATGTCAAGAAACCAACTAGGGAACAGGTTATCTAAGATTTGGTATTGTGCAATGAGAAGGGGTTAATTAATAACCTTGTTGTGTGGGGGTCCTTGAGGGAACAGTGACCATAGCATGGAGTTCTTCAGTACGATAGAAAGTGAAGAGTTCAAGCTGAAACTAGGATCCTAAATCTAAACAAAGAAAATTATAAAGGTATCCGGTGTGATTTGGCCAAGATAAATTGGGAAACTCCATTAAAAGGCATCATGGGGGTACATGCAATGGCTAATACTTAAGAATGTATGCATTGGAACATTCATTCATTCCTCCCTAATGCAAAAACACAAGCAAAGCAGCCCAACGATGGCGAACAAAATAAATGATTAGACTTCAGTTTGACTCCAGGCATGTCAATTGAGCTACAGCTGAATGGTTTTAACTACAAAGAACAAAGAACAACCCAGCACGGGAAACAGGCCCTTCGGCCCAACGAGCCCGCGCCGCCGCATCGCCCTACACCTATTCTACCCTGCATGTCTACGAATGGGACCCTACTCAGTCAGATTCAGGGAAGAAATAGTGTCAATTTGGTGGAAACCAATTAGCCTAAGAGCACATCTTTGGGGTGTGGGACGAAACCGGAGCGCCCGGAGGAAACCCACGCAACCACAGGGAGAATGCGCAAACTCCCACAGACACAGGCCCAAATCCATGTATCTGCACAGCTAGCAGTGCTAGTCACTGAGCTGTTGTGGAGCCCGTCTATCGGTCCAGGATCAAGCACACACACCGACATGAAGTACTAGGCCACTCCTGGACTTCCAAGAGCAGCCCACGCACGACCCGCCGTGTGCATGCCCCTCGCTTGACACGAGGTGGACCTCCACCTGTGGAATAAAGACAAAAAATATTAATCATACAGCCTGCCCTTCCGGTGTCTCCCGAGGTTTAACCCTATTTAATAGCCCCTACCATATCCCTCCATTCTCGTTTCACTCATGTGCCTATCTAACTGCATCTTAAACGAGTCCAACGTTCCTGCCTCCACCACCCTACTCGGTAGCGCATTCCAGACCCCCACAACTCTCTGCGTAAAGAACCTTCCTCTTACCTCCAAATTATACCTCCCCCCCCTCACCCTTAAGTGATGACCTCTTGTGTTCGTACCCAGTCTAGGGAGCAGTCTCTCACTATTAACTCTATCTATTCCCTTCAGTATCTTATATACCTCTATCATGTCCCCTCTCAATCTCCGTCTTTCCAAGGAGAATAGCCCCAGTCTCTTCAATCTCTCCTCGTAACCCAGTCCCCCCATGCCAGGCAACATCCTGGTAAACCTCCTCTGCACCCTTTCCAGAGACTCCACGTCCTTCCGGTAATAAGGTGACCAGAACTGGACGCAGTACTCCAAATGCGGTCTAACCAACGTTCTGTATAACTGAAGCATTAGACGGCAGCTTTTATACTCTAAGCCCCTTCCTATAAAGGCTAACATCCCATAAGCCTTCCTAACAACGTTCTCCACTTGTGACGCAACCTTCACGGATTTGTGAACCTGCACTCCCAGGTCTCTCTGTACGTCTATACTCCTAATCGGCCTACCTTTTATCACATAGCTCCTCTCTGCATTATTCCTTCCAAAATGCATCACCTCGCATTTGTCAGGATTAAATGCCATCTGCCACCTATCTGCCCACTGCACCAACCTATCTATATCCTGTTGTATCACCTGACAATCCAGTTCTGTACCCGCCAACCCTGCCATCTTGGTGTCATCAGCAAACTTGCTGATCACACCACCTACTCCCTCTTCTAAGTCATTTATGTAGACTACAAAGAGGAGAGGTCCCAGTACCGAGCCCTGCGGCACACCACTGGTCACTGGCCTCCAGCCCGACAAGGTACCCTCCACAACTACCCTCTGTCTCCTATTTCCCAACCAGTTCTCAATCCACCTAGCTACCTGGCCTCGTATCCCATGCGCCTTAACCTTTTCTACCAGCCTACCGTGAGGGACTTTGTCAAACGCCTTACTGAAATCCATATAGATGACATCAACGGCTCTCCCATCGTCAACCGTTATTGTCACCTCCTCAAAGAATTCCACCAGATTCGTAAGGCAAGACCTCCCTCTAACAAAGCCATGTTGCGTATCCCTAATCAGATCGCAACGCTCCAAATGCTCATACATCCTACCCCTAAGTATTTTTTCCATTAACTTCCCTCCCACCGACGTCAAACTCACCGGCCTATAATTCCCAGGGTTATCCCTACTACCTTTTTTGAACAACGGGACCACATTTGCTACCCTCCAGTCTTCTGGGACCTCACCTGTGTCCAAAGAAGAGACAAAGATGTGCGCCAGAGGCCCAGCAATTTCATCTTTCGCCTCCCTAAGCAGCCTGGGATAAATACCATCAGGCCCCGGAGCTTTATCCGTCCTTACGCTACCTAAAAGCCCTAGCACTTCCTCTCTCGTAATAACTATATCCTGCAACTGAACCTCCGCTCCCTCCAAGAGACCGCACGATTCCGAACCCCTCTCCTTCGTGAATACCGACGCAAAGTATTCATTCAGGAGCTCCCCCATTCCCTCCGACTCAATACACAACTCTCCACTCTTGTCCCTAAGAGGACCAATTTTCCCTCTAACTACTCTCTTGCCTCTAATATAGGAATAAAATGCCTTAGGATTATCCTTAATCCTACCGGCCAAAGCCATCTCATGCCCTCTCTTCGCCCTTCTAATTCCCCTTTTTAGCTCCCTCCTACTCTCTCTATATTCCTCCAGCGCACACTCCGTACCCATTTGTTTTGACCTAACATACGCCTCCCTCTTCTTCCTGACCAAGTCTTCAATATCCCCCGTAATCCACGGCTCTCTAATCTTACCTTTCCCATCCTTTCGCTTAACCGGAACAAACCTCCCCTGCAACCATTTCATTTTGTCCCTAAAAGCCTCCCACTTGCCAACCGTGGACTTGCCAGCTAACAGTCCCTCCCAGTCAGTTTGCTGCAGCTCCCTCCTAATCCTGCCATAGCTCGCCTTTCCCCAGTTCAGCACACTCCCGCTTGGACGGCACTCGTCCCTTTCCATTTTTATCCTAAAGTAGACGGACTTGTGGTCACTGTTCGCCACATGTTCGCCTACCTCTACCTCACCCACCTGCCCTGGCTCGTTTCCCAACACTAAATCCAGTATAGCCCCTCCCCTAGTCGGGCAAGTTACATACTGTTCTAGCGACCCTTCCATAACACATTTCACAAACTCCTCTCCCTCCGTACCCCCAGCTCTAGGCCCCCTCCAATTCACTCCGGGAAAATTAAAATCACCCACTACAACCACTCTATTCTTCCTGCACCTGTCCAAAATGCCCCTGCAAATTCCCTCCTCCACTGACTTTGGGCTGTTGGGTGGCCTATAGTACACCCCTAGCAGTGTGATCTCTCCCTTTTTATTCCTCAACTCCACCCACAGCGACTCAATCCCTATCTCTTCCATATCGCCCTCCCTCTGCACTACTGTGATGTTTTCCTTGACTAACAGTGCCACCCCTCCACCTCTCTTCAACCCTCCTCTGTCACACCTAAAACACCTGTACCCAGGAACATTCAGCTGCCAGTCCTGCCCTTCCCGTAACCACGTCTCCGTTACAGCCACCACATCTAACTGCCTCACAAACATCAAGGCCCTAAGCTCATCCGTTTTCCCTGCCACACTCCTAGCATTGAAACAGACACAGTTCAACCCACAAGTGTCCCTCGGAACCACCTTCTCCCTTATAATTTTCCTTTCACCCGTCTCTCTCCCAGCCACCTCCCCACCCCCCCTCCCTATTAGTTTAAATCATTCCTGAACACCCCAGCTAACCTCCCTGCTAAGACACTAGTCCCCCTCCCGTTCAAATCCTCCCCACCCCTCCTGTACAATTGCCTTTCTCTCCTAAACACCTCCCAGTGATCCACATAAGTAAACCCCTCTACCCTACACCAGTCCCTCAACCATGCATTCAACTGCATGATCTCGTCATTCTTAGCCCTGCTCGTACTGGGCAGCAACCCAGACAGTGCCACCCTAGAGGTCCTGCTCTTTAGTTTGGCCCCCAACTCCCTAAATTGCCTACGGACCTCTCCCCTACTCCTCCTTCCTATATCCCCCTCTCCTACGTGTACTATGACCTCTGCCTGGGTCCCCTCCCCTTTCAAAATTCCCTCTACCCTTTCCATTATATCCTTTACCCCTGCTCCAGGGAGGCAGACCACCATCCTGGAGTCGCGCCCTTGCCCACAGAACCTCCTATCAATCCCTCGGACCCTCCCATCCCCTACCACTATCACCTTACCAGCCCCCTTCCGTCCCTCTAAGTCAGTCTCCCCTTCCTTCCTATTTTTCTGTGCCCCTGCCGACGAACCTTGGGGGGCCTCCGGGGAGGCCGGGGGACCCTGACTACTCTTCTTCTTCCTCTTTCCCCTCCTAACAGTCGTCCATCCTCCCTTCTCTTCAGCCCTTGAGACCTCCTCCTGCTCATGTTTCCCAGCCATTATCTCCTCGTTCTCCCTGACTAGAAACGCATCTTCCAGCCGCCCCTCGAGTTGCCTGACCCGGGCCCTCAATCGCTGCAGTTCTAAACATTTACTGCAGATGTGTACCTTGGGGACCCGTAACACCACCAGGAACTCCCACATGTGGCACCTGACGCAACTTACATTCCTCCCTATATTCCCTGCCATGTCCCAACCTCCTGTAAGTGCCCAAGGTAGAAATCTGTCACTCACCTTCTCCAAGCCTGCACTCGCCTAAGCCCAGCGAGCCAAAGCCCTTCTCACTCAGTTCCCACTCACTACGCTGCCCGCTCCCGACGCTGCCCGCTCTATACTGCTACCCCTTTTTTATACCCCCCGCTCCCCCTTAACGACTATCCCCTGGCCTAACTTCCGGTACGGAAGTAAACTACACTCTAACAAGCCCCGAGAACCGGAAGTACAGGAAAAAAGCGGTTTTCACTTTAAATCAGTGATCACTACTGATCACTGACATGCCTTTCCATTAACCTTGCCTTTGTTAATATCCCACCTCTCAGAAGCCCTCCTTCCTCCCAGGTGAGTGGAACTGTGCCTGTGATGACTCTCCAATCCCCATTGCCCTAGGCATCCCTTCCCTCTGTGAGGCCCTTCCAAGAAGCTTGTGACTCAGCAGCAGAAGGCATCCTCAGGTACGATGCTTTTCACATTTGAACCCAAATTTCCCCCCACACCCTTTTATTTCAGATTTTTAGCAAGGGCAGTGTTTTACTTTGGTGTTGATTCTTTAGTACATGAGCTGTGGCATTGTTGGTAAGTTTAAGGCAATTGGCTATTTTTTCTGCTCACTTTCTAAAGTCTACTAGGTGACCTAACTGTTCCAATATTGATACTGGACAGAACACAGCACTATGCAGACATGTACAAGTTGGTCTCCAGTATTAATTACAGCTAAGAGAGCAATTGCTCTTATTTCAGAACGAGGGCACAGATCAGCTGGATAGTCAATATCTTTTCCCAAAGGTAGGGGAGTCTAAAACTAGAGGGTATAGGTTTAAGGTGAGAAGGGAGAGATACAAAAGGGTCCAGAGAGGCAATTTTTTCACACAGGGTGGTAGGTATCTGGAACAAGCTGCCAGACGTAGTAGTTGAGGCGGGTACAATGTTGTCTTTTAAAAAGCATTTAGATAGTTACATGGGTAAGATGGGTATAGAGGGATATGGGCCAAATGCAGGCAATTGGGACTAGTTTAGGGGTTTTTTAAAAAAAAAAAGGGGCAGCATGGACAATTTGGGCCGAAGGGTCCGTTTCCATGATGTGAACCTGTCCGACTAATTGTCTGTAGTGTTGCTTACCAGGTTAAAGTTTCAAAAGATGAAAACTAGCTTTGAATTATTCATTGCCAAAATGGCTGAAGCAGCACAGTAGTAAATGAAGCGCCAGAACTTTGTCACAATGTTCAATCAAGGCATTAAAGAGAGGACATTAGATGATTACTTGAATAGAAGCAATGTACAGGGGTACAGGGAAAAGGCTAAGTCACTATAATAACACTAAGTCACAATGCTTGTTTGGAGAGCCAGTGCAGACACAATGGACCAAATAACCTCCTCCTGAGCCATAAAAAAAAATTCTGTGGAGAACCTCTTCCCGTTGTGGGGAAAATAGCAGGAATGTCCTGCACAACACAACACTTCCATTTTAACGGGGACAGGGCACATTTCAGAACTGCACGTTTTAGAGGCAGCTAACCATTTAAATCAGCTGCTTCCAATCATAGATCTCTGCTTACTGCACAAAGCATATCCAGCCAAAGTAGTGAGCAGATGATCAGCATTACCTGCACAAAGTGTGGCCTGTTGAGCTATGATGCCTATACTTATGCCAACATGAAACACTCACGCTCAAGATGCTGCCCAGCATATGTTCATGGAGTCTGATCATTGAGCTTCCCTTAAAATCAAGCTTGAATGAACAAAGAAAGATACAAGCAGCATCTCAGTTTTTGAACCTTTGAACACTGAATCCTTGTGATACAGCAGAGAAGGAAAAAGCCCTCCAAAGCATTACAAATCAGTTGACAACCTCTAGAGTACAAGACTTGGGTCACTGTGTGTGGAGTTTGCAAGTTCTCCCCGTGTCTGCGTGGGATTCCTCCGGGTGCTCCAGTTTCCTCCCACAGTCTGAAAGACGTGCTGGTTAGGTGCAGTGATCCAAACAGGTACCGAAGTGTGGCAACTCGGGGAATTTCACAGTAACTTCATTGCATTAATGTAAGCCTTACTTCTGACTGATAGATAAACTTTAACTTTGACACAGAAACATAGACAATAGGAGGAGTAGGAATAGGCTATTCAGTGCTCTGAGCCTGCTCCACCATTCAATATATCATGGCTGATCCTCTATCTCAATGCTATACTCCTGTGCCCTCCCCATACCCCTTGATGCCTTTACAGTCTAGAAGTGGGGGGGGGGTTGGGGAAGTGGTGCAAGGAGGAGAGCAGGAATGGAGAAGTAGAAAAGTGGAAGAGAGAAAGAAGGATGATAAAAAAAAGATGAGTGAGCTAAAAACAAGAAACAGAATTTAATTAAATAAATGGAAATGAGGTGAAGGTGGAGGAGAGAACTGAATGTTCAGTCCAGAGGGCTGTAAAGTGTTTAATTGGAAGATGAGATACTGTTCCTCCAGTTTGTGTTGGTGTTCACTAGAACACTGCAAAAGGCCAAGGACAGACATGTGGACAGGAGAGCAGGGCGATGTGTTGAAGTGGCAAGCAACAGGAAGGTCTGGATCCTGCCTGTGGACAGAATGAAGATGTTCAGCAAAGCAGTCATCCAGTCTGCGTTTGGTCTCTCTGGGATATGGCGTAGTTCGCATTAGGAGCGATGAATGCTATTGACCAGATTGAAGGAAGTGCATGTGAAGCACTGTGCACTTGAAAGGGGTATTTAAGATCTGGGACAGTGAGCAGGAAAGAGGTAAAGGGGCAGGTGTTGCACCTTCTACGATTGCATGGGAAGGTGCCGTGGGCAGGGTGTGAGATGTTGGGTGTGATGGAGGAGTGGACCAAGGTATCCTGGAGAGATTGGTCCCTGCAGAATGCAGATAGGGGGAGTGAGGAGATTATGTGTTGAGTAGCGGCATCATGCTGGGAGTTGGCAGAAATGGCAGATGATCCTTTGAATGCAGAGGCTGGTGGACTGAAAAGTGAGGGGGGGGGGTGGGTGGGTGCACAGCCTATCCTGGTTCTGGGAGGGAGGGGATGGGGTGGGAGCAGTGACCCAGGGGATGAGTCGGACACGGTTAAGAGCCCTGTTTACCACAGTGGGTGGAAACTATGAAGCTGGGCTAGCACTTAATATAAAAAAGGATAGCAAGAGTTTTTATAAAAATATAAAAAGGAAGAGGCTGGCTAGGGTGAACGTTGGTCCTTTAGAGGATGAGAAAGGGGATCTAGTGGTAGGGGATGGGGATATGGCTAAGGTATTGAATAACTTTTTTGTTTCTGTCTTCACGGAGGAGGATGTGAATAATTTGCCGGGTGTTAGTGATGGAAAGGTGGTAGGACTGGAGGGTCTTAATGACATTACTGTTACTAGAAAGGCGGTGCTCGACAGACTGGAGGGGCTGATTGTGGACAAGTCCCCATGACCGGATGGAATGCATCCGAGGGTTCTGAACGATATAGCGGAGGTGATAGTGGATGCCTTGGTGGTTATTTTCCAGACGTCGCTGGATTCCGGGGAAGTGCCGGAAGATTGGAAAACGGCTAATGTTACGCCGTTGTTTAAGAAGGGTGCCAGGCAAAAGGCGGGGAATTATAGGCCGGTTAGTTTAACGTCTGTGGTAGGTAAAATGTTAGAATCCGTCATTAAGGAGGAAATTGCGAGGCATCTTGAAGGCAATTGCTTGATAGAGCGGATGCAGCATGGTTTCATTAAAGGGAAGTCGTGTCTGACAAATTTACTGGAGTTCTATGAGGATGTGTCTAGGGCGGTGGATAGAGGAGAGCCGGTGGATGTGGTCTTTCTGGATTTTCAGAAGGCGTTTGACAAAGTACCTCACAAGAGGTTATTGCAGAAGGTCGAGGGACATGGAGTTGGGGGTAGGGTGTTAGCGTGGATAGAGGATTGGTTGTCAAATAGGAGGCAGAGAGTGGGGGTCAACGGGTGCTATTCGGATTGGCGGATGGTGACTAGTGGAGTGCCCCAGGGGTCGGTGCTGGGGCCTCAGCTATTTACCATTTATATAGATGATCTGGAGGGAACCGAGTGTAGGGTGTCGAAATTTGCTGATGACACCAAGATTGGGGGAACGGCAAATTGTGCGGAGGGTGTGGAGAGTCTGCAGAAGGATCTAGATAGGCTGGGCGAATGGGCCAGGAAATGGCAAATGGAATTTAATGTTGGCAAGTGTGAGGTGGTCCACTTTGGTAGGAAGAATGGTAGGAAGGGCTATTACTTACGTGGCGAAAAACTGCAGCAGGCGACGGTGCAGAGGGACCTCGGGGTCCTTGTGCATGAGTCGCAAAAACCCAGCTTGCAGGTGCAGCAGGTGGTCAGGAAGGCGAATGGGATGCTGGCCTTCATAGCGAGGGGGATTGAATATAAAAGTAGGGAGGTCTTGCTGCAGCTGTATAGGGCATTGGTGAGGCCGCAGCTGGAGTACTGTGTGCAGTTTTGGGCGCCGCACCTGCGCAAAGATATTTTGGCCTTGGAGGGAGTGCAGAGGAGGTTCACTAGGCTGATACCGGAGTTGAGGGGGTTGAGCTATGAGGAGAGGCTGAATAAACTAGGCTCGTACTCGTTGGAGTTTAGAAGAATGAGGGGAGATCTCATTGAGACGTATAAGATGATGAATGGGATGGATAGGATAGAGGTGGAGAGACTCTTCCCACTCAAAAAAGACAGTAGGACTAGGGGGCACAGCCTCAAGATAAAGGGGAGGCGGTTTAGAACGGAGTTGAGGAGGAACTTCTTCACTCAAAGGGTGGTGAATCTCTGGAATTCTCTGCCCGTTGAAGTGGTGGAAGCTGCCTCGCTAAATATTTTTAAGACGCGGGTTGATGGGTTTTTGATAAGAGAGGGGATTAAGGGTTCTGGGGAGAGGGCGGGAAGGTGGAACTGAGCCACGACAGATCAGCCATGATCTTATTGAATGGCGGGGCAGGCTCGAGGGGCTGGATGGCCTACTGCTGCTCCTATTTCTTATGTTCTTATGTTCTAAAACCACGATTGAGGAACAAAGACATATCTGCAGTGCTATTTTGGAAAGTGGCATTATCAGAACAGATGTGGAGCAGGTGAAGGAACTGAGGGAACGAGATGGAGTCCCTACAGGACGTAGAGTGTGAAGAGCTATAGTCAAGGTAGTTGTGGGAGTTGGTAGGTTTGTAATGGATACTGGTGGCACATTCATGTCCACTCTAACAAGTTATTACGTGATTGCCATGGATCAGCATTTAACCCTTTGCACACAGACTTCCAAAATCACATCTTTAACTGTGGTGCCCCAATGATGGTACTGCTGAGGTGATGGTGGAATGGGTGAATTGAGACTGAAGGGCACTCTATAACAGGAAAAGCCGCCATTGGCATCAGTGGGCTCAACGCCACTTTTCCTGCCCCATCAAAGTTTGCTGATTGCTGAGAAAATCTCACCCAGAGTTAATGTTTCAGGTCAACAGGCTTCTAACAAAACTGAAGTATCAGTTGTTTCTGAAAATCCAAACTTGATTGAAGCAACCATTAATTATTGAAGAAGTTACTGGGTGGAATTTTCCCAAAATTTGTCAGAGTGTTACCCCATTGGGATGCCCAATGGGCATTGGCACCTTGACATGTCAACGTGGGACCCTGATACTGCCCAGGTTGGGGTTGGGCCTGGCCATGCTTGTGGGGGCCAGCAGACAGGGCCCACTTTACATGTGCCAATCTCAGTGCTGACAGATCAGCACAGAGTGGCCCACTCAGCACCATGCTGCCAGCCTCCTGGGTCAGAATTGGCCCTGCCCCCTGATTTTCTGCACGATTTACATGCATGCACAGAGTTTGGGACATTTTTCTGTGAACTCCCACTGAAAACAAAACAGCGTGATTTACTGGTTTTCACACAAATTCAACACTTAAGATTATTTTTGGGGAGAATCTTGGCCATGGTTTCTTTCTACAATTAAAAGCCCGGAGCAACAAAAACATATCTCACTAGTTTGTCTGACTGCACGAAAAATTGCAAAATGAGAGACTTATCTTTTTCAGAGCATCAACTGCTATAATGGTAGGAAACCCCTAGATTCCAAAGAATTAGACCACAGTCCAATATATGATCCTTTATTTAACTAAGAATTTGTCTTTAATATTCATTGTCCCTGCATGTTTGAATGAAAATTGTTCAACACTAAACAAGACCAAATGAATAAAAATTTCAAGAAGAGGCACACTCCCCCATTGCCTTCCCAGTGCCCCAATTCAAATACAATGATTGAGCATATTCTGTAAGCAGATGCTAAGCACTTAGCACCTTTTTGTTCACAGACATCTCCTTCAGTAACCGTGGGAAGAACATCAGGCTGGTGACTTGACAGGTCAGATAGCCAATCAGAAACTGCAAACCCTGATACACACCTAGCATTTCTCTCCATTGCAACCTATTGTTGGCTATTTGCTGAACTACATTTGTTGAGGTCTGCATCCACAGTGATTTGGTAGGTTAAATTTGGTGTTCTACACTTCCTGTTCTCATTCAGGTCATATTTCAGCATCTTTCAACCAAATGATCATCGAATACTGAGCAAAGACTCAGTTAAGCTCTCTGGAGTGGAAAATGATTCATGTAAATTAATCCATCAATCTGCAGGGAACCTTTCCTTATCTCAGTTGAAGCACTTCCTTTTACTACATGTTAATCTCTAACACTATTAACAAACACACATCCTATTGGATTAAATCATACCTGATTTGGTGTGGTGGAAATGTATCAATCCATTAACTATTTATCCTCAGATGATGCTCTGAAGTACAAATTGTTCCTCAGCAGAAGCACAGCTGGTTCCCCCATTGAGTAGCTGTACAATAGAGCAACCCCTGATTTCTGCTTAATTAACTGACTTTAACTGGATTGGGGAGCAACAAATCAGCCTCAGCATGCTGGATTTGGGAAGGGGTTATCAGCCGGATATCTAGCTGCTATCAAGTATCCAGCTACGCTACTGAACCTAAGCTTGTGCGTGTGCATAATGGGGTGATGACAAGATAATGTCTGCTGTGGTCAAATAACATGACGACATTTAGGGCGGCACGGTAGCACGGTGGTTAGCACTGCTGCTTCACAGCTCCAGGGACCTGGGTTCAATTCCCGGCTTGTGCAAACACCACACTGTGGAATTTGCACATTCTCCTCGTGCTGCATGGGTTTGCTCCGGTTTCCTCCCACAGTCCAAAGATGTGCAGGTTAGGTTGATTGGCCATGCTAAAAATTGCTCTTTAGTGGCCTGAGATGCGTAGATTAGGGGGATTAGCGGGTAAATATGTAGGGATATGGGATAGGACCTGGGTGGGATTGTGGTTGGTACAGACTCGATGGGCCGAATGGTCTCCTTCTGCACTGTAGGGTTTCTACGATTCTATGACATACATTGCAAAAGCACCCGTATGAACAATGGCCATGAGTAAGGAAAGTGCAAAAATGCCAAGAGGAAGGGGTCGAGGAGGAAAAAAATTCCTGTCAATAAGAAAACAGCCACTATCTGGAAAGTGTGAGAAATTGTAGGGCACTTGGAGAAGCCAAAACTGTCAACCTGTTCATTCCTCTTTAAACTAATTTCTCATTTGATGACTGAGAACTGACACCAAACACGAAAGAATTTCCACTGCAACCTATCCTGATCCATCAATGGAAAAAGCCAAAGCATGCCAAGAGGGCAAAAGATAAAGCCAGTTTAGTCTATTTATGTTCAAATACAAAGATGATTTTCCATCGCAATTTTATACTATTCCAGCAGGTATTCAGTAAATGCTAGAATTCTTATTTTATGCTTCAACAGAAACAAATATTATAATGGTACCATCTTCAATTTGTTTTGACAGTTTCATTGTTTCCAAAAGGGATCAATCTGGTTTGTTCAATATTTTTATGTTGGCAAAAATTAAAGTTGACTGGAGCCTCAAGACGGCCCAATACACTTTGCATAATTTCTGATTAAGAAAACAAAAGCATTATAGTTCATCAACATTTATAGAATTCTACCAAAAGGAACAATCATATTGAATGAATGATCATATTTTTGTTGCTGTGCTTCTGATGTGTCAAAATGGCCATTTTTTGTGGAAAACTCCTTTAAGATGCACTAGCCTTATGAAAAAGTGGTTAGTAAACTATATTTTTGTTTGGGGAGCGGAATGAAGTGCATCATGCCCTCCTCCCCAAATAATTTCCCCCAGCAAATTGCATAATCTTTTGATGGGATGTAGGTTTGTAGACAAATGAGAAAAGCTTCAACTAATACACATTTTAAAATGAAAGCTGTGCCCTTTTAAAGCATTCACTCTGTGCTTTTAGAAATGTTATGTCCTTTGAAATGTTCTGGACAATGGCAACATCTTAGTCTTTTGCGATAATCCTTTAGCACCTCCACAAAAATATTCCATCACATTGTTCTTTTATGAAGTTCAAAAGGAAATACAAATCAGCAGCCATTATCAAAAGGGACAAGTCTGAGGCTGGCCTACAGGCACACAAGGTCCCCAGAGACAGGATTGATTCGCATTAACAATGACAGCCCCAGAACTGGAGGACAATACTTTCACTGCAACTAAGCACATTAGTTCTATGAAAATGAGTCAGTAAGCTATTCAAAAGTACAAAGAATTCTCAGCTTTTTCAACCTATGTTGTACTATCCTTATTTGGGTGCCTTGGTACATTATATTAAAGGGCAATATATAAGCGCAAGCTGTTGTTGTATCACAATACTGTCACCTCTACCAGTCTTAATAGGATCTTCCCCATTATAAAGCCATCTTGTCCAACTTACAGTTGCACATTTCCCATTAGATGCAGATTCATATGGTCCAGATCCCCGAACCTTCAGGGGGATTTTTGCCTTGTTCATGATTTTCTGTGAGCAATGCCATAGAAGAGGTCCCTTTGTAGTATCAGACACATTACAGGAAGATAAAAGTCATGGGATTTAGATGGCAAATTGTGGATACATAAAAACATAGAAAATAGGAGCAGGAGGAAGCCATACAGCCCTTCGAGCCTGCTCCACCATTCATTATGATCACGGCTCATCAACTGAGTAGCCTGATCCTACCTACTGCACCCCCCCCCAATACCACCATATCCTTTGTTCCTCTTCGAGCCAAGAGCTATATCTAACTCCTTCTTGAAAATATACAGCCTGGAATTTTCCAGCCATTCCTGCCCGCCACCACTGCAAGCAAGGACAGAGAATTTGGTGCTCAGCCAAATCTCCGTTTATTGCAGTGGGACCAGAAAATCCCGCCAGCATGAATGGCTACAAGATTCCACCCACAATGTTTTGGCCTCAACTGCTTTCTGTGGTAACAGATTCCACAGACTAACCACTCTCTTGGTTCAGAAACATTTCCTCATCTCAATCCTAAAAGGTTTACCCCGTATCGTTAGACTGAGACCCCTGGTTCTGGACATGCCCACCATCAGGAACATCCTTCCTGCATCTACTCAGTCCAGTCCTGTTAGAATTTTGTAGGTTTTTATGGGATCACTCCTCGTTCTTCTAAACGCCAGTGAAAATAATCCTAACCGACTCAATCTTTCATCATACATCAGTCCTGTCATCCTAGGAATCAATCTGTTAAACCTACTCTGCACCCCCTCTATAGCAAGAATGTCCTTCCTCAGATAAGACCAAAAAACTGCACACAATATCCTAGGCATGATCTCACCAAGGCTCTGTATAATTGCATCAAGACATCCCTGCTCCAGTCGAATCCTCTCACTATGAAGGCCAACATACCATTTGCCTTTTTTACTGCCTGCTGCACCTGCATGATCAGCTTCAGTAGCCGGTGTATGAGGACACCGAGGTCTCGATGCAAATTCTCCTCTTTCAATTTATAGCCATTCAGATAATGATGTCTTACTGTTTTTGCTACCAAAGTGGATAATTTCACATTTATCCACATTGTACTGCACCTGCCATGCATTTGCCCACTCAGTCAACTTGTCAAATCACACTGAAGCATCTCTGCATCCTCCTCACAGCTCGTCCTCCCACCCAGCTTTGTGTCATTTGCAAATTTGGAGATATTACATTTAGTTCTCTCATCTAAATCATTATTATTATGAAAAGCTGGGGTCCTAGCACTGATCACTGCGGTACTCCCATTAGTCACTGCCTGTCATTTGGAAAAAGATCCGTTTCTTCTTACTCTGTTTCCTGTCTGCCAACCAGTTTTCTGTCCATCTCAATACACTATCCCCAATTCTATACGCTTTAATTTTACACACTCATTTCTTATGTACAAGTTCGTTGAAAGCTTTCCAAAAGTCCAAATAAACCAAATACACTCATTCCCCCTCAGCAAGTCTATTAATTACATTCTCAAAAAATTAGAATAGATTTGTGAAGCATGACTTCTCTTTCATAAATCTATGTTGATTCTGTCCAATTCTACCACTTTTTAACCAAGTGCTCTGCTATAACGTTATTATAATAAAACATAGAACAGTACTGCACAGTACAGGCCCTCCGGCCCTCAATGTTGTACTGAGCTATGTCCAATCCCAAGATCAAGCTATCTCACTCCCTATAATTCTGGTGTGCTCCATGTGCCTATCCAATAATCGCTTGAAAGTTCCTAAAGTGTCCGACTCCACTATCACAGCAGGCAGTCCATTCCACACCCCAACCACTCTGAGTAAGGACCTACCTCGAACATCCCTCCTACATCTTCAACCATATAGTATTCCACATTGATCAATTCCACTGATTTTTTTTTTGTTCTCCAACCACTGTCCCCTGCCCTAGTTCTGATATTTGAGGAGCAGCCCACAAAATCAGTTCTCACCAATGATATTTGAAATTAACAGCTTTTAGTTTACTGTCTCCTGAGTATCAGACTATTTTGTTAGATTATTAGGGGTGGAAACAGGCTGATCCAGGAGGTTTGAAAAGAGGGATGAGGGTTCCCTTTCACTCTGAGGAATACATTACTTTTATTACTCGCCATGGGGAAGACAATTTCCAATACATTTTGGGGAACAGTGAACTTGTGTACATGTTAGATCACTATAGATGCCAAGGAGAACTTCTCAGTACATTTAAAGAGCAATTTTGGCAGTGGAAGCCTCAAATCTACTTCATTGAATTGATCTATATGCAGGTTGGGCTATAATACATGTAAGCATTACTTAATTGAAGAGCAGCAATTTTAAGTGTGGGCATCAACTGCTCTTATAAAAGATGTACATCTCTTATGTTTTGTCTGCTAATAGCTATAATTACATTGAGCAAAAGTAACACAGTACACTTTGTAATCTTCATACACCACCACACAATTCAGTAAGTCCCACTTTCCCCATCACCTCCCCCCTCTTTCTCTCATACATCGAAATGTTGCTTGACAAACACACCATCCATACTTCCGGAGGTGACAGGGCACTGACTCATATGGCAAGATTGGGGCAGGAGTATCCCCAGCATCGGTTTTCATCAAATAATAAAAAATTGCTGTCAGGATTCTAGAGAACCAGATCCTTGCTGTTCAGATATTATATCATAAATCATTAGAGTAGAGAAATGATATGGACTCCAATAATTTATTTTTACCTTATAATTTTCTTTTCTAGTCTCCACGTTTACTGGCAATGTTTTCCTCTCCCCATCAATACTAACATTGTCATCTTTTCATCAAAAGCCAGTCAGTCATTCTTATGTTAATCGCATTGGACACTGAAAAAGCATCTGATCGGGTGGAATGGGATTATTTTATGCCCTTGGGAGGTTTGGGTTCGGCCCAAAACTCATCTCCTGGATCAAAATACTGTTCTCTGCCCATCTAGCCTCGGTTCTGATAAATGATGTACATTCAGCTTTTCTCCCTTTATCCCAGGGCACTGGGCAAGGATGCTCCCTCTCCCCCTTGTTATTTGTTGTTGCTATTGAACCTCTTGCTGCAGCATTTTGCAATAGCAAACGAATGGTGGAGATTGGTCAGGAGGGAATCAAGTGGAGAGTAGCACTGTATGCAGACAACCAACTATTTGTATGTTGGCGGCCCGTCCAACTCGACTCCCGAAATCTTATCTGTACCAGAGGAGTTTGGTCATATTTTGGGGTACAAGCTTAACTTGAATAAGAGAGTGAGCTTCTTCCTTTGAATGCAGCGGCTCATAGCCTCCCGCTCCACACCTTGTCTTTCAAGATTGTCACTAGGCAGTTCACTTACTTGGGAGTGCAAGTGACTAGCAAATTTAGTGGGCACTTTGGAGCTAACTTTATTCCATTCACGGGGTGGACAGAACAGGACCTCAAATGTTGGTCTATCCTCCCATTATTGTTAATGGGCCGTATCAATACGGTGAAAATGAACACACTGCCTAAGTTTTTATATCTTTCAGTGCATCCCACTGTTCATCCCCAAATTGTTTTTTTCACAGGCTTAATTGACTCATTTCAAGCTTTGTCTGGAATAGGAAAAATCCAAGAATGCTGAGGACAGTCTTGCAAAGCCCTAAACAGGAGGGGGTATGGGATTGCCCAATTTCCTATTTGATATGACAATATGACAGCAGTAGTGTGTTGGGTGTGGGGGGGGGGGGGGGGGGGGGGGGGCGGCGGCGGCGGCGGCGGCACGCAACAGGTGGTTTCTTGTGGGCTGCAGTCAGAATCTACCTCCTGTGACCCGTTTTCCCTGGCTGCCTTGCTCAGTTCCCCGGTAAATTTTCCCTCCTCCCAGTACACTAGGAGTGACTTGTCAAGTCAACTCTTAGAATTTGGACACAATTTAGACACCACTTTGGGTTTCAGATGTGGTTGCTGGCCTCCCTGGTATCAGCTAACCGTTTTTTTCCTGTCTGTTTTGGATGGTGCCTTCAAAATGTGGGCCAAGCACAGGATCAGAACATTCCAGGACTTGTACGTGGACGGCGTGTTTGTGTCATTCCAGCAGATGGTGGATAAGTTTACTTTACCTGCAATGCACTTTCAGATTTTGCAAATTCGAGACTTTGGGCCCGATTTTACCACCAATTTGCGCCCGTTTTTGGGTGCAAAATCGTGTTAAAGTCGGGGGTGAGGCTTTTTATTGCAATCTGCACCCACATCAGCGCAGATTGCCACTTTACTGACACCCACAAATGGCAGGGATCCGTTCTGCACCCAAATCGGGTGCAATGACGATTTAAGTGAATTGGCATACATTTAAATTGAATTCATGAACTGCTTGCCCAATTCGATCAGCAATTCCCCCTTTACCACCACATTCGCCGATCCAGAATCGCACTTTTAGGGACCTGCTGAATAAACGTCTGAGTCGGGTGCTTCATCCTCTGGAGAGCACGTTCAGTGTTTCCAACGGCTCTCTGACTCAGATCAGTGCTGGGGGTGAAAGCGGATCAGATCATTCTCTGGTTGGAGGGGGGAGGAGGGGAGTGAGGTCAGATCGTTGTCTGGTTGCAGGGGTGCAGGAGGAGGAGGCGAGTCAGATGTTGTCTGCTGGTGGTGGTGGGGAGGGGGGGGGCAAAGGAGACAGGTCAGATCTTCTTCTGGATGGGGTGCGGAAGAGGAGTGAGGCCAGGCCATTCTCTGGGGGGAGGGGCAGAGTCTGCTGCCACTCTGTGGGTGACTGGTGGCGGGGCAGGGGCAAGGGTGGCAAATGGTCTCGGTAGTTGGGGGGGGGGGGGGGGGGGGGGGTGTGGATAAAGGGGGGCAGCGTTACCCCCCACCTGGAGATCCATCTGCCTCCCGGAGACACACCCTCACACCCACTTTCTGCGGCTTGGGAGCGGTCTGACACAGGCACACTTTTTCCAATTTTGTTTTCTAACCGCGCATGCGCAGTTCAGAGCTCCGATTGTTCCAGCAGCGCTAAGCCACAGTGCAAATAGGACTGGAAACGGCTGAGAGCATATGGGGGTGCCTGAAAGCAGATTTCTGAGTCTGATCTGTACTACATCCAGATTCAGCACTTAGAATCAAAATGGTAAAATCAGGCCCTGTGTGTATAGAACCAACCCCCAGTTTCTGACATTCCCACCTCATGCTCCCATTCACAACTTCTTTGTGCCTTCTATTACAATGCGTGGTATCATTTCTCTGTTTTGTTCTCAAATTCTGTCCCAACAAAATTGTGGTTAAATCTTTACGGGAACAAGATCTGGGGGAGTTCTCGGAGAAGGATTGGGACATGGTGCTGCATTGAGTCCACTCCTCCTCAATATGTGTCAAGCTGGGTGTGATACAATGAAACTCCTTCACAGAGCATATCTAACTAGAGTTAGACAGAATAAATACCTTTGCCTTACTGTTGTATGAAACTTTCTTGCGACAATGTAAATAGAAGTTGCAAATGGCCAGGATGAGAAAAATTTTAAACTTGTTGGGCAGATTTTTACCAATTAGTCAGTGTGTCAGGCTCTGACCAAAAACTGGCACAGGTGATTATTCAGACCAGATGATTTTTTGGCATTCCGTGCAAACAATCCAGGGGCATTGTTTACGTCACTCGGGCAGGGCAGGGCCTGATAGAGCTGACAGTCGGCACCACAGATATCGAGGTGTCATCTTTAAAGGAGGCTCCAATCAGCACTGAAAATTAACTCCCCCAAACCACTCCCCGGGAACATGGAGGACCACACCATCCCACAACCATGGAAGTATCAGGGGCTCACCTCCCCCTCCCTTTCTCCTCCTCAACACACAACTATCAGGGGCTCTCCTTCCATCCCCCTCTCACTGACCACCACAAACATTTCAGGGCATTCCCCCCCTCCCCCATACCCACACCCATCAGCCCTCCCCCCAACACAGATAAGGGGAACCCCCCCCCAAATGGGGCTCCCCAGAGGATCCACCCCTGGCACATGCGACCTGGCACTGCCTGGGCATTTCTCTGCCGCCGAAATCTATACTTTACTTGGCACCCCCAATTGCTCAAAAGCAATTGCGCAGTAACAAAGGCATTTGGTGCTCAAAGTCATCAGGATGTGTGATGGCATTCACAGTTTGAGTAAAGTTTCAGTTAAAAAATTGGAAGAGACCCCTCTCAAATTAAAGTTGAGTTAGTTTATTTATTAGTCACAGGTAAGGCTTACATTAACACTGCAATGAAGTTACTGTGAAATTTCCCTAGTCGCCACACTCCATCGCCCGTTTGGGTCAATGCACCTAACCCACACATCTTTCGGACTGTGGGAGGAAACCAGAGCACCCGGAGGAAACCTCCTCAGGGAGAGCGTGCAAACTTCACACAGACAGTGACCCGAGGCCAGAATTGAACCAGGGTCCCTAGCACTGTGAGGCAGCAGCGCTAACCACTGTGCTACCGTGCCGCCATTGCGACACCATGCCACCAAACTGATGTTTGTTCATACTGGTCATGACATGATCGCATTTGAGTACTCTAATGACTTTTCCATATCCTTCATTTTAAATCTAGTATTATGTAAACCACAAGGTAGGGCTAAACAGAGCCCACTTTGTGTGACTCAGACAGGGATAGGAAGCTGTAGGGAAGATTAAAAATAGCTCAGGTGAGGAGCATTAGTCATATAGTTGGCACAATAGGATCATTTCAACCTGCTGGGTTGCAATGTTCTCGTCACAGAAGAGGGAATAACTTCCTGATTTCATAAACATCCCCTGTCCAAAACAGATTGCCTTCTGGCCATTTTGACACATTAACTCTGAGGCATACATTAGCTTTTTAAGAACATTTTTAAAAAAACTGAAGTGAATATTTGTGTGTGTGTCAATTAAAGCCCCCATCCCTCAAATTTATTTCAGTCCTAATTATAAAGCTCTGCACTCACAAATAGTCAACAAGATCATTTTACATTACTGGGGCCTCATTTAACTGGATATGATGAATACGCAAATTCCTCGACAAAACCACTCACGTCACCCTGACTGACCAAAGTAGAACAAATCCCAATTCCAGAGCAATTCAGAAGCAAGTGCCCAACTTTAATATCCATCATCTAGCCACAGAATTTTAAAACTTCGAGCAAATAAAATCAACAAAGCACAATAGTGAGCTGAAAGCTTGCTGTGCTGGTGTTGACGAAATGCACAAAGTCAGGGAGGCAAGTACTTCCATAACACAAAACTTAGGTTAAGGGAACAGTAGCATAGTGGTAATGATATTGGACTCGTATTCCAGAGGCCTGCTGTACTACTCCAGAAAGATGTGTTCAAATTCCACCACAGAATTTAACTCAAATTTAATTAATTAACAAATTTGAAATAAAATGCCAGTCTCATTAATCATGATCATTGTCATAAAAGCACATCGTAATGCCTTTTAGGGAGGAAATCTGTCATCCTTATCCAGTCTGGCCTATGTCATTCCAAATCCTCAGCAATATGTTTTATGTGGTTGATTCTTAACTGTCCTCTGAAGTGTAATAGCAAGCCACTCTGTTTTAACAAACCATTACAGAAAAATACATTGTGGGTTATCTATATTACATGGACTGCAGTATTTCAAGAAGGTGGTTCATCATCTTCTCAAAGTAAACTGGGCAATAAATGCTGACCTTGCCAGTGATGCTCACATCCCAAGAATGAATAAAAAAATAGACTAAAGAGGCCTTTCCCAAACCTTGGCAATTCTCAGTAAGAAGTTTGAACTGTAATATCAGAACATAGCAATGTATCTGTCTACACAAAAGCTACAATTTAGTTTTTAACAACGTGTAGCCAAACAGGCCATCTAAAATGGCGTTTTGTAAAGCACTCTGGGACAACTGGGCAAGAAACTAAACTGACGGGCTGCAGTTTAAAGACAGACAAACAGACTGCAACCCTAATGAGTGAATACACAGGATATGGGCCATCTCCAGGATGAAAGAGACTTTCTGGTCACACTGGGTTGTGTGCCAGATGTGAAGGCACCGTGAATCCTTATTTAGGCGGAAGGTACGTGACCTACGTGCCTACAACACCTACAGGCATGGCCGCCGGGGACACACCCAGAGATCGGTGTGGTAGCACCTGATTGGACTCTTATTGATCAGGGTGATCAAATCCTGATCGATTGATTGGCGATGGCCAAAAAAAGGGCATGAAACCAAACAGGGTATAAAGGATGCTGCACAACCAGGAATCTCTCTCTCTGACCCCACAAACAAGCTACAACGACGGAGAGCCACCACACCTGAGAAGGAAGGAAAGAAAGAAGACCAGAGCCAGAGTACCACACCAGACTAAAGGACCAGACCACGCAGACAACTACCAAGACCAGTGCAGAGATAAAGGCCAATATCTGTTTGGGGACTTGTCAGTCACGCGAAGTTAAGTCAAGGTCTTGTATTGTACTTGAATTCTAGTATTTTCTGTAAGTGAACTTATTGTTGGTCGGGTGGGTGATTATTGATTGTGTGGGTTTAAATAAATATTGTTTGTACTAATAAGACATCTACTCAAAGTTATTTGTCCACCATATAAGGGTTAAAACAGACTGATTTTTTTTTACAACAAATGTCCCTAATTTGACAGAGCATTGCTTGATGCTGACAGTGGGCTTTTTTTTCAAAAACTACACAACTAACACTGATGTACTACGCCTTGATCAACGTAAAATCATCATAAATTTTACATCTGAGCACTTCCTATCTACTCCTTTCCATGAAAAATCTCTCTCAATGAAGGCATTGCAGCACTTCTCACGATGATATTAGCCTTCGTTGACGTACAAAGCTTCAGACCTTAGATTCCAGATTTATGGAAATTTTCAAAGCTGAACCTTTGCATAGAGGAAATCTAGAATTAAGATGCAAGTTTTTATTCCTGTACTTCAAAAATATTTTATTTCAAGCATTAACAACTATATTTTAAAAAATCATTAGTACAGTCATAATAAAAAGTTCAGGAATGGCTATCACTCTCTTCTAGTGGCATTTACCTTAAGAGGTAGTTTAATTGAGATATATGCATTATTAGTAATAGTGCAAGTAGCAAGAACGAGAGTGAGTCAAGACAAAAAGTCTGTCATTTTTTTTGCAACCAAGGAATCATATCCATCTTGTAGTGTAAAACAGCAAAATCATTGCATCATGAGGGGATGGAAAAATTATAGCATTTTTATGATCTGGAGTGAAATTTAAATGCTTCTAGCTCATTTCAAATGGATGGAATTATTAGACTTCAAGTGGTTACAAATATTAATTTTCTCTCTATTTATCATCAAGATTGTGGACCAATGCATTTGTAACAAAGTGACCTCAACATTTTCAGCATTCAATACAGTTAGTGCACGTAGTCCAGGATGAAGTTCATACTAACAACCTTGCTGGATCAGGTGTTGTACATACAAAGTGAAGCAAAAGTCTACAGACAATAGGAGGCAAAGATTGGGAAAACATTTCAAAGGGTGGAATTCCATAACTGAGAAGTTGGAATTCCACCAAAAAAGTGGAAATTTCTCATCTCTATAATTGGCAAAAAACTTAACAGTGCCTGTCACAACCCAAGAATGACAAACTACTTTGTAGCCAGTGAAGCACAGAAGTAACTGACAAAGTGCATCAAACATTTCTGAAATCGTAGCTTACATTGAAGTACTGTGGAAATGGAATACTCTTTAATCAACAGCATATGGTCCATTGCGCATTGACAGGTGGTGTGTGGGGTTAGGAAATATTTCCAAGAGGTTAGGAGTGTCAGTGCTTTGTAATGTATACATGCATACACATACCTTCCAGCTCCTCTTTTTCATAGTGAATGTTGAGGATTGAACTCGTTCCACCTTGGTCTACCACAGCCTCCTCATCGTGCCTCTGCTGGAGATACAGAAAACAATGTATTAAATCACGACATTGCTAGTAAATGTGTGTCAATGTGTATTACTTAATGCAACAGCCATCCCCAACAATTGCTTTCCAATGTGTTCCAAAATCTGAATCACTCAAGCACACCCTAAGTCTCTCTTTTCCCAGCCAAGTTGTGATGGTATGGTGAGCATTATTGAGTAAAGGCAGCTTAAGACCAGAAAATATACTAGATGTCAGGAAAACAAGCTGCACACATCAATAGGTCTGGTTTTAACAGGGAAAACGATGTATGAAATTGACAAAAAAATAATGTATGGTTAATAGGACAATAACTATTCTAGAAATTAGGTTTGAAATAGCTCACATTTGGAATACTCCATAGAAATAAGCAGTGATTTTTCATTGCAGTTATGATATTTATTATGCTTTAACAATTCCTAATCTCTGCAGGCTTTTGTATATTCAACTATTTATTACATTTTTGCTCCTACAGATCTATTTTATCGACTCATGTGGATTGGGTGCCACAGTGGATTAGTAATTACCTTTTCACCTTTGAGAATTTAATTTTCATCCAGGCCCTTGAACTGAAAGACTAGTGAGTTGAAAACCCTCTCTTTATTCTGAGCACAACATCTTAGCCAGGTTATAATGGCCTTGCAGGGAATGCAGCATAGATTTACTAAAATGAAACCTGGACACAGAGTCCAATTATCAGGAAACTAGGGTTTTGATAAAAAGGTTGGCAACCTTAAGTGTTAATTCTGTTTCTCTTTCCATAGATGCTGCCTGACCTGCTTAGTATTTCCAGCATTTTCTATTTTAGATTTAAATAAATGCTGGCCTTGTAAATGCCATTCACATCCCATAGATGAAGAAAATAAATAGTTAGTTAGAAATTCATTGAAGGGAGCAGAGGAAGGAATACTTAAAACTTTCAACCCTTTGTAAACTTGAGCAGAAATTGTCCACAAGAACATAGAGACTACAAGGAGTCGGCCATCCGGCCCTTTGAGCCTGCACTGCTCTTCATTATGATCTTGGCTGATCAAATTCAGTATCCTGATCCCCTCTTCCCCCCATATTCCTTGATCCCTTTAGCCCCAACAGCTATATCTAATTTCTGCTTGAAATCAGACAACATTTTGGCCTCAACTGCGGTAGTGAATTCCACACATTCACCACCCTCTGGGTAAAGAAATTTCTCCTCACCTCAGTACTAAAAGGTTTACCCCTTATCCTTAAACTATGACACCTAGTGCTGGACTCCCCCACCATCAGGAACATTTTTTCTGAATGTACCCTAACACTGTTAGAATTTTATAGGTTTCTATGCGATCCTATGAACTCCAGTTTAGAAGCTGAACAAGGACCAAAAATCTTTGGAATGGAGTAGACTGTTGCCTACTCCATTCCAAAGGCATATCACCAGCAACAATGTTGTCATTTTTGGATCATCACATCTTGCCTTGGCAAACAGTATGAATTAGTGGGAGGGTTCGCGAGCTAATTGTCTTGCAGGTCACAATGTGAATGTTCCTTTATTGGCCATACAGGAAGTTGCCATGTTTGATCGCTGCTTTGTGCTTATTTAGCTGTTGTCAGCTAGAGCAATGATTGATGGATTTCAATATGGAGAGAGGACACAAGTATTTCAGGTGCTGTGTTTGAAAACTGTCAAAGCGATCCATAAGAGGTGACTGTCTCCGTAGGTTTTGAGAATTGTGACAGTATATTTGAGGTCCAGGCAAATTCTCAATTTATGATTCCTTCCGTCAATAATTAGCAAGTTTACCCATTCTATTGGCTTTTGCACTGATTTTTTTGACCTCCTGTCCTGTGTTTCATTCTCCCTTCCCCCTCCCCTCAAGAGAACAAATGTATTATTGGGGTTACTTGTTCAGAGATCTTAATTAATTGTTCTGTCAATAAATAAACTGGTTTGGAATTGGTTCTTGTGCATTTCGTACCCAGCAGTATTTTGTCCTATCGTACACCATGTTTTCATAACGTTTGAATTTTTCACAAGCACTCAGAACTAACACTAAGGTACTTCTACAAATAACAAGCTTTGTTGAGTTGTTTCAGAAGGGGAGGAAAAGCCCGCTGTGTCTTCAGCTATGACTGTTGGCAACAAAGCTTTGGTTGCAAGTATTCTGTCACTTTCATCTTAGCCTATTACAATACAAATAATAATCTCTTTTGATCGTCCTCAAAATTATATTTACTTGTGCATCACTCCCCAAAGGTTGAGTGACTATATGGATCCATACAGTGCTCCATTTGAAGTTTGAGGAAGGAAAATCCAGTTACTTGATCTAACCATAAGCGTGCCCCTAAAGGGAATGGAAGGCATGGATAATTTCCTTCCTCAAAGTTAAAATATAGCTGGAAAGTAGAATATCTTTGTTTTTCCCCGAAAGGCAAGAAAATGGCTGTTTTTATCTTTTCACTTTCTTCCCTCTCATCTGCTCTAATAGCTGTAGCAAACAACTCCATTGAACTTCACACAATCTGCTCAGTCACTAGCAAAGCCTTTGACTTAGCTTCAAATATTTGTTTAATAGTCTAAATAGTTTCCCCCATTCTCCTCTTCTTTCACAAGCACACAAAAGAAATTTTGCAAATATCCATTGGTAGAATTAACTGGATTATAACCAGCATAAAACCTAAATGAGCAATGAAAGTACTGGTGAAACAAAGATATTAATTTCTGGTCACATCAGCCAAAGGTAGTGAAGGTGAAAAAAGGGCAGCACGGTAGCAGAGTGGTTAGCACTGCTGCTTCACAGCTCCAGGGTTCGATTCCTGGTTCGAGTCACTGTCTGTGTGGAGTTTGCAAATTCTCCTTGTGTCTGCATGGGTTTCTTCAGGGTACTCTGGTTTCCTCCCACAGTCCAAAGATGTACAGGTGAGGTTGATTGGCCATGCAAAGAAATTGCCCCTTAGTGTCTAGGGAGGTGTAAGTTAGAGGGATTAGTGGGTATAATGTGTAGGGATATGGGGGTAGGGGCTGGGTGGGATTGTGTTCGGTGCAGACTCGATGGGCTGAAGGGCCTCTTTCTGCACTGTAGGGTTCTATGATTCTATGAATTACCTTCATAGCAAGCAATTGTTGGACAAACCTTCAAAAGGAAAGTAGCTTAATTGCAGCCCTAGAAACAGTGTCACGTTCATCTGCAGATTGTACAATTAAATCTTACTTTGCTCTATAATCATTCTGGCATTAGTTAAGAATTAAATTAGATTCAGTTGATAGGCACAGTACACTTTCAAGCAATGTTGAATAAATAATCATCTCACTACAAAGTCACAGAAGTGCCGATTTTCCATATAATAAGGGAACTTATTTTCCAGTTCCCTTTGCTGGAAATCAGATTATGCTGGGAGGGGGAAGTTCGATGTGCTAATCAGAATCAGCACCACATAGGCCTTTGAGCACTTCAGCTTCATTGTTCCCTCTTTCTTGCGTTCAAAATCTTAATTTTTTTTAACTATTCTCCCAAATTCGTTGCTAACTTCCTTACCAATATATCTTCTCCTAATCTCTGCACTGAGCATCTCCTTATCCTCAGTGACTTTAATCACTTTCCCTAGTTGCTGGTTCTGATTCTCCCCTGTACCTCAGCCATTCCTTTAGCCCAATATTTCTCAGGGGTCACTCTAAACCAAGTTCATAATCACCCACAACATAAGGGTCAGAATTCTCCAACCTCACCTGCGGCTGGGATTCTCCAGTTCCACTACAGTGAATGGAATTTTGGCTGAGCACCAAATTCCCCATTCTCGCTAGCAGCAGTGGCAGGGCAGACAAGGCTGGAGAATTTGGACAAGGTCTGACTCCTCAGCTCCCTGACCACCCACAACTCCCCTCCCTCTGCCACCCATGGAGTAACCACCCACCAGCTCTTTCATATTCACAATTTCAAATTCCCAATCTCCTCTCCCTGCCACGATGCTTTTCCTTGTTGATCTATTAAGCCATTCTCACTTGTTTTCGATGATAATGTTCCCTGCAAAATCGATCACAGTCTCTCATCTCTGCACTTCCCTGACAAACCCCACCTTAATCATTTTAAGTCAGACATCATCAAATGCCAGATTTAACTCGACCATCTACACATTATAACTTCTAAAATAATGTGAACCTAAGAACATAAGAGATAGGAGGAGTAGGCCATCTAGCCCCCTCGAGCCTGCCCCACCATTCAATAAGATCATGGCTGATCTGAAGTGGATCAATTCCACTTACCTGCTTGCTCCCCATAACCCTTAATTCCCTTGTTTATCAGAAATCTATGTACCCGTGACTTAAACATATTCAACGAGGTAGCCTCCACCACTTCAATGGGCAGAGAATTCCAGAGATTCACCACCCTCAGAAGTTCCTCCTCAACTCTGTTCTAAACTGACCCCCACTTATTTTGAGGCTGTGCCCTCTAGTTCTAATTGCCTTTTAAGTGGAAAGAATCTCTCTACCTCTATCCTATCTAGCCCCTTCATTATCTTATATTTCTCTATAAGATCTCCCCTCAGCCTTCTAAACTCCAACAGGTACAGGCCCAATCTACTCAATCTCTCCTAAGCGAACCCCCTCATCTCCGGTATCAACCTGGTGAACCTTCTCTGTACTCCCTCAAAAGGTCAATATATTCTTTCGCAAATAAGGGGACCAAAATTGCACACAGTACTCTAGTTGTGGCCTCACCAGTGCCCTGTACAGTTGCAGCAAGACCTCCCTGCTTTTATATTCTATCCCCCTCGCTATAAAGGCCAACATTCCATTCGCCTTCTTGATCACCTGCTGCACCTGCAGACTGGGTTTTTGTGATTCGTGCACAAGGGCCCCCAGGTCCCTCTGCACAGTAGCATGTTGTAATTTTTCACTATTTAAATAATATTCTATTTTACTAATTATTTCTTCCTAAGTGGATAACCTCACATTTGCCAATGTTATACTCCATTTGCCAGATCTTCGCCCACTCATTCAGCCTGTGCAAATCTCTCTGCAGACTTTCCGCGTCCTCCACGCAATTCGCTTTCCCACTCATCTTCATGTCATCAGCAAATTTTGTTACCCTACACTTAGTCCCCTCCTTCAGATCGTCTATACGTATATGATAAAGAGTTGAGGCCCCAGCACCGATCCCTGTGGCACGCCACTAGTCACTAACTGCCAACCAGAAAAGCACCCATTTATTCCAACTCTCTGCTTCCTGTTAGATAGCCAATCCTCAATCCACACTAACACTTTACCCCCAACTTCGTGTACCCTAATCTTCTACAGCAACTTTTTGAGGCACCTTATCAAATGCCTTCTGGAAATCTAAAAACACCACATCCACCGGTTCTCCTCTGTCAACCACACTAGTCACATCTTCATAAAAATCCAGGAAATTCGTCAAACACGACTTTCCCTTCATGAATCCATGCTGCGTCTGCTTGATTGAACCATTCCTTTCCAGGTGTCTTGCTAGTTCTTCTTTAATGATGGATTCCAACATTTTCCCAACTACGGACGTTAAGCTAACCGGCCTGTAGTAACCCGCCTTTTGTCTACTTCCTTTTTTAAACAGTGGCGTAACAGTAGCTGTTTTCCAATCAGCCGGCACTTCCCCAGAGTCCAGCGAATTTTGATAAATAATTAACGCATCTGCTATTACTTGAGCCATTTCTTTCAGAAGCCTGGGATGCATTCCATCCAGGCCCGGGGACTTGTCTACCTTCAGTCCCATTAGTCTACCAAGCAGTGCCTCTTTAGTAACAGTACTTATATTAAGGACCTCACCTCCTACCAACCCTTGATCGTTAATATTGAGTAAGCTATTTGTGTCCTCCACTGTGAAAAGCAACACAAAAAAAAATTTAAAGTCTTAGCCATTTCCTCGTTTCCCACAATTAAATCCCCCCTCTTGTCCTCCAAGGGTCCAACATTCACTCTAGCCACTCTCTTCCTTTTTACATGCTTCTTGACTATCTCAAAATACCGCAATGTTCACAGAGAGGCTTCATTTGCTGCACTCAAATGCATTGGTGCTTTGCTACAACAAACCTTTAATAGATCACACTTCGTAAAACTTCACAAAGTCCCTAAAGTACCATCCCAATCTGAACAATTTCTTGCTGCACTGAAATTTTGCAAAGTTGAGAGAAAAATCCTGCAGTTTCCTTACCCAAATCAGACCCAAGGAAGAGCACATATCAAATTCATACTATCAGATTGCATGTGATGAGCCTCAATAATTATAACAATATAAATTAAGAGATTCACTACATAGTGATCACAAGCTATTTTTTCCTAGTGTTACGATCCCAGTTGATGCTACGACTGGACAAATCAGATCCAAGGGTAGAACCAGGCTTGATTTTACCTTTTTTTTGTTTAGCCACATGGTAGGCGGCTATTGAACAGTCACAGGACTGCCAATTTTTTTTTAAATCAAACAAGAAAAGATGAACTATAATACGCTATTCCTTCATGTTCTATGTTCATCCCAGCTATAATTTTACAGATATATACAGATTTGTAAGAGTAACATAAATTATAAAATCCATCTTATACTCTAATGTTCTCAGTAAGTACACAGCAGTCCATATAAACCAGCAGGCTAACTGTGGTCAGACACACCACACACTCTGAAACCAAGTGGCAAATGCCACCCAATTCAACTCCTGTGAATTTCTGTTAAATCCCCCAGATGCTTATCGCACTGAGCCAACTGGTCTCACTGGAACTCTGACTTCCACATAAGGGTTTCAAAATTCCACTTGAAAAACATACCTTGGAATTCTCTCCCAAACAATGCTTTCTCATGGACATCTTCACCAAGATTGCACCTCCAGTGTTTCAATCTCTTCTTCCAGTTTTCCTCTGCCCTGAATCTCTCATACCCAGCCATGCGAATAGAACATCACTGCTTCAAGGTGTGGCTACTCGCAAGCTTATTAAGAACATAAGAAATAGGAGCAGGAGTAGGCCATCTAGCCCTTCGAGCCTGCCCCGCCATTCAATAAGATCATGGCTGATCTGTCGTGGCTCAGTTCCACCTTCCCGCCCTCTCCCCATAACCCTTAATCCCCTCTCTTATCAAAATTATTGTTTCACCTTTGCTTCCTGCAGCTTTGCCTTTTAACTTGAGCCTCGCCATGCCAGTCACTGAACAACTTTTTCTAGATCTATGTTCTTTGTTCCTTTGACTTCAGTCTTCCTAGAACTCTCTTCTCTCCCATTTGCTGTTTTTTTTGTGACTTTTCTATTCTTTAGCTTGGTACTGACTATCTGTCTCTGTGCATTGTCTTGGCTGTTCAGAAGGTGGAGGGAGAATGCTGCCTCATTCTGGGTTACTTCATTCTAACTGATTCAACTGCCCTTGCTTTTCTGTGTGGGGCCCCCATTTGCTCAGCTGCAGCCTAGTTTAAGATCAGGATGCCCTTTTTAAGCAGGGCTGGGCAGTATGTTTTGCAATTTGAATATTTAAACAGGCTAAAAGGCAGGTGAATACCATCTGACTGGCACTGTTACTGCCAGAGGTAGACTCTCTAGTGTTCCTGCCAGTGGGAGCACTAAGAGCCAACATGGGAGAATTGTACCCCATATCTTTAAAAACGTATTCTGTATGTGACATAACTGCAAAGTGTGATGGATAAACAAAGTTCAATGTTAGGCAAAGTTTCTTGCATGTGATATGAAATGTCAAGAAGTAATGTAAAATGGTTAATTCACTTAATGCAAAACTTTACTGAAAATGCTTCAAACGCTGGACCGTCTCAGAAAAACATCCACCCTTTTTCCAGTAAAAGACTGTAAATACACCCTCACTGGTAAAGAGCTATAGTCCATGAATATTGACACTTGCAAGCTGCCATTGTTAGGTAAGTGGCCACAGAGTCACAGCAACTGGAGCTGTGAAAGACAAAAGACACAAGTTGCATAAAATTAACAGCATCAAGGAAATAGTCTGCAGAGACACAAACCATGATCAGGAGGGTCTTGAAATATACGTTGGCCAGAATTCTCTGACTTTGGCTGCGGCTGGGATTCACTGGTCCTGCTGAGCACTGAATTCTCTGTTCACGCTGGCAATGGTGGTGGGGCGAATAAGATCGGAGAATTCCAGCTGTTAGCTCAAGGTAGAACTTTGGCAGGACAATTAGGCAATTACTGACCAGAGATAGTCAGAAAAGGAATTCTACCTAATTTGACATAGAGCCAGGACTGGAAAAGGATATAAAGAAATAACTTACAAGACTCCAGAGCATGCATGATCAAGAAGAAATAAAGACAATTAGATGTCAATCAAGAGACAAGCACTTCACTCAAGCAGAAATTGAGGGCCAACATTCCAGAATGATGGAGACTGCGACCACTGCCTGTTAAGTATCATATTTTTGTACTTATTGTAATAGACTTAATCAATTCTGTGAAGCCTGTGAAAACACACTTGTATCTAACATGGTCTGTAGCTAATCTGAATTGAAAATCCCTTTTAGATCAGCTCTCCCAATTTAATCTGTTATTCTAATTAACCTAAAGTCTTACAATTAAATTAAAGCAAACCCCAGATCTTACATGGAGCATTGATTGGATCGTGATTTGAGCGCATATAAAGAGCCACTCACTGACACAGCAGCAGAGTGGAGTCAGGAAATATATACTGGGTATGTTTTACACTGGGTATAAATCTATTATAGAACATAGAACACTACAGCACAAACAGGCCCTTCGGCCCACAAGTTGCGCCGATCACACGTATACCTACCAAGCCATAGAGCTATCTGCAACTTCCAATGCCATTACATCCCATATACTCATCCAGAAGTCTTTTAAAAGACCCCAGCAAGTTCGCCTCTACCACCACCGACGGCAGCCGATTCCACTCACTCACCACCCTCAGGTGAAAAACTTTCCCCTAACATCTCCTCTGTACTTGCTTCCCAGCACCTTAAACCTGTGTCCTCTCATAGTGACCATTTCAGCCCTGGGAAATATGTGAAGGCTAATCTGGTTTTTCCTTCACCAGTTAGTCATAAGTCTTTCCTTTTCTTTGGCAGTCCCTCAGGGTCAAGGGTGACTTGTTTCCACTCCAGGGAGGTGGGTTCTGTGGCAGCTAATCAGTCCAATCCTGGAGTCACAGACTCTGCCACAGGTTTGTCAGGCAATATTTGATGAGGTGGGTGGGATACTCTGGATTCTACACTCTTTCCGCTGTTTATGCTTAGCCTCCACGTGCTCTACCCGATGACGCTCAAGGTGATTGGCGCCTTCATGGATGCTTGTTCTCCAGTTTGTGAATTCTAAGGCAGGCGATTCCCACATGTCGATGAGGATGTTGCATTCATTTAGGGAGGCTTTCAGAGTGGACTTGTAGCATTTCCTCTGCCCTCCTAGCGGTTGCCTGCCATTGCGGAGTTCGGAGTAGAGCACTTGTTTCCGGAGTCTTGTGCTGGGCACACGGATAATGTGGCCCGTCCATCACAGCTGGCCTCAATACTAGGGATATTCACCTGGGAGAGGATGCTCACATTAGTACACGTAACATGCCAGTGCATTTGCAGGATTTTGCAAAGGCAACGCTGGTGATCTCTCTCCAGGGATTTGAGGTGTCTGTTATACATTGTCCATGTTACTGACTCATACAGGAGGGGGAGTACCACAGCTGCTCTGTATACCATGAGCTTGGTGCAGGAGTTGAGGTCTCGGTCTTTGAATACTTTTTCCTCAGGTGTCTGAAGACTGCACTGATGCATTGGAGTCGATGCTGGATTTCATCATTGATGTCTGCTCATGTTGAGAAGAGAATCTCAAGGTGTGGGAAATGATCTACATTGGACAGGGGTAGTTTTGAGTGGCAGGAGCTGCTTGTAGAGAAACTTTGTTTTCTGGATGTTTATTCTGAGATCCATTCTCTCGCATGCATCGGTGAAATACATCAGCAATGGTTTGCAGCTTGGCCTCAGTGTGCACACACACAGTTGCTGTCTATGTACTGCAGCTCGATGACAGAAGTTGAGGTGGTCTTGGTTCTGGCCTGCAGGCGTTGGAGGTTAAACACTTTGCTGCTCATCTGGTTCCATTCCAGCAGGGAGCTTCAAGGTGATGAGGTGGTGTTGCTGTGAGGAAAATGAAGAGGAGCGTTGGTGCGATGACACAGCACGGTTTGACCCTGTCGGACCCTAGTTTGCACATATATTGGGTCTGTGGTGATTCTGTTGGTGAGGATTACTGCTTGCATGTCACCATGGAGCAGGCGGAGAATGGTGACAAATTTCTCCAGGCAGATGAACTGGAGGAGGAGGTTCCACAATCCCTCATGGTTGACAGAGTCAAAGGCCTTTGTGAGACCAAAAGAGGCCATGCTGAAGAGGTTGATGCTGCTCCCTGAACTTTTGCTAGATTTATCACATGCTGAAGATCATGTCCATTGTGCCTCTTGATGGGCAGAAGATGCACTGACATTCAGGGAGGAGCTCTTCAGCCACTAGGAAGCAGTCAAAAAGAATTCTCGTAATAACCTTTCCTGGACAGAGAGAGGGAAATCCCTTTGTAATTTCCACAGTTGGACCTATGTAGATATATAACATAGAAAATAAAAAGCAGGAGTAGGCCATTTGGCCCTTTGAGCCTGCTCAGACATTCATTGTGATCATGGCTGATTGTCATGATCCCACCCTCCACCTCCCCCCTCCCTATATCCCTTGAGCCCCAAGAGCTTTTCCTAACTCCTTCTTGAAATAACAACATTTTGGTCTCAACTACTTTCTGTGGGAATGAATTCTGCGCATTCACCACCCTCTGGGTGAAGAAATTTCTCCTCACCTCAATCCTAAAAAGTTTACCCCTTACCCTCAAACTATGACACCCCCTCCCCCAAACTTCTGGACTCTCCCCACCATTGGAACATTCTCTCTGAATCTACCCTGTCTCACCCTGTTAGAATTTTATAAGTTTCTACGAGATTCCCTCTCACTCTTCTGAACTCCTGTGAATATAATCCTAACCAACTGAGTCTGTCCTCATATGACAGAGCTGCCATCCCAGGAATCAGCCTGGTAAACATTCACTGCACTCCCTCTATAGCAAGGACATCCTTCCTTGGATAAGGAGGCCAAAACTGCACACAATATTCCAGGTGTGGTCTTACCAATGTCCTATAAAATTGCAGTAAGAATCCCTATTTGTATACTCACATCCTCTTGCCTTGAAAGCCAATATTGCCAGGTAGCATGTTGTGGGATGATATCACGGGCACTCGCATGAAAGGCTTTGTCTTGGTTGAGAAGGTCCTTAAAATGCTCTCTCGTGGGTGTTGACTGCCTGACTTTGAGTGCCTCTCCATTTTTGACTCAGTGGGGTGGGTTCCAAGGTATTCAGATCATAGATGGTTTTAACTGCACTTGAATACAGAGAAAGTAGAAAAGAGCTCAAACAGGGAGCTTGGAGAGCAAGAAAAAGGTCACGAAATGCCCTTGGCAGACAGGATTAAGGAGAATCCCAAGGCATTTTATACATATATTAAGAACAAGAGGGTAGCTCGAGAAAGAGTTGATCCACTTAAGGAAAAAGGAGGGAAATTATGTGTAGAACCAAAGGAAGTGGGTGAGATCCTTAATGAGCACTTTGCATCAGTATTTGCTAAGGAGTGTGTTACGTTGATTGATAGTGTCTCGAAAAGGGTATGTAAACCCTCTAGAACAAGTCATCATTATGAGGGAGGAAGTGTTAGGTGAATTAAAAAGCATTAAGGCAGACAAACCCCCAGGGTCAGGTGGCATCTATCCCAGATTACTGAGGGAGACATGAAATTACTCGGCCTCTAACAGAAATCTTTGTTTCCTCATTGACCACTGGTGAGGTACCAGAGGAGTGGAGGATAGACAATGTTGTCCTGTTATTTAAGAAGGGTAGTAAGAATAACCCAAGTAATTATAGGCCAGTGAGCTTGACATCATTGATAGTGAAACTGTTGGAGAAGATTCTTAGGAATAGGATCTATACACATTTGGAACTGAATGGTCTTGTTAGCAACAGACATTATGGTTTTGTACGAGGGAGGTCATGTCTCACTAATTTGAGTTTTTTGAGGAGGTGACAAAAATGACTGCGAGGGAAGGGCCATGGATGTCGTCTACATGGATTTTAGGGAGGCATTTGACAAAGTCCCTCATGGCAGGCTGGTGCAAAAGGTTAAATCACGTGGGATCAAGGATGAACTAGCTAGATGGATTCAGAACTGGCTTGGCCATAGAAGGTGGCTGTGGGTGTTTTTCTGAACAGAAGTCTGTAACTAGTGGTGTTCCAGATTGTCAGAGAATGCAGCAGGATATAGATAGACTGGAAAATTGGGTAGAGAAATGGCAGATCGAATTCAATCCGGACAAATGCAAGGTGATGCATTTTGGGCGATCCAATTCAGGTGGGAGCTATAAAATAAATGGCAGAACAATCAGGAATATAGACACAGATCTGGGAGTACAGATCCACAGATCCTTGAAAGAGGCAGTACAGAAAGCATATGGCATGCTTGCCTTCATCAGATGGGGCATTGAGTATAAAAGTTGGCAAATTATTGTCCAGTCGTATAAAACGTTGGTTAGACCACATTTGGAATACAGTGTCCAATTCTGGTTGCCACACTACCAGAAGGATGTGGAGGTTTTGGAGAGAGTACAGAAAAGGTTTACCAGGATGTTGCCTGGCATGGAGGGTATTAGCTACGAGGAGAGATTGAATAAATTGGGATTGTTCTCCCTAGAAAGATGGAGGCCTGATAGAAGTTTATAAAATTGAGAGGTATCGATAAGGTGAACAGTTGGAAGCTTTTTCCCCAGGGCAAAAATGACAATTACAAGGGGCACAAGTTCAGGACAAGGTGGGAAAGGTTCAGAGGAGTTGTGTGGAGGAATTTTTTTTTTTTAAAAAAGAGGGTGGGGGCCTAGAATGCACTGCCAAATGAGAATAGAGGGATATAAGCAGTTGGTTTAAGTAGGTAAACGTGATCGGCACAGGCTTGTAGGGCTGAATGGCCTGTTCCTGTGCTGTTCTTTGATTTTGAGTCCAGCGACATTACTGCAGGAGAATCAAAGTTTTTTCTTCCTTTGCTGGCTTGTGGCCAGAGTGGTGGTAGAGCAGATTAGCTGGTGGTCAGTCCAGCAGTTAGAATCCCGACAGTGCAGGAGGCCATTCGGCCCATCGACTATGCACCGACCACAATCCCACCCAGGCCCTATTCCCGTAACCCCACATATTTACCCTGCTAAACCCCTTTACACTAGGGTCAATTTAGCATGGCCAATCAACCTAACCTGCACATCTTTGGACTGTGGGAGGAAACCAGATCACCCGAAGGAAACACACGCAGACATCGGGAGAACGTGCAAACTCCACACAAACAGTGACCCGAGGCTGGAATTGAACCAGAGTCCCTCGCACTAAGGCAGCAGTGCTAACCACCATGCCACCCCTTGTCGGCTCTGGTCGTGGCGCAGGTGACGTTGACATATTTGTGGTTCCTTGTCCGGATGAGGATATATAGTCTATTAGGTTCCAGTGCTTGGAGCGGGGGATGTTGCCATGACGTTTTCTGCGTGCATAGTATCCAGGACATCTAGTCTGCAGTCTGGGATCAGGTTAAGACATATTCCTGAAGATTTCCTCACATTATCTTCTTGCAATCCTCCCACACTCTCTCTCAACATGGGTTTTCCATATGTCCATCCTCATGGTGCATCCTTCTTCCTTCTTAATTTTTTTTTCATGGGATCTAAGTGTTGCTGACAAGGTTAGTATTTGATGCTAATCCCCAATTCCTCCTTAAGAAGGTGGTGATGAGCCACCATCAACCATTGCAGCCTGTATGGTGTAGGTACACCCACAGTATTGTTAAGGTGGTAGTACCAAGCCAGAATGAAAGAAGGATAATTGGAAGAGTCTTTGTTTTCTACGCCAACTGGAAAACAAAGACTCTTCCAATTATCCAATTGGATGATTTTGCACTGTCAGGCAAACAGCCACTTTTCCCCCATGGTTATGTATTTTATACCTCAAAAATATTCAAACAATTTGCCAGATCCTCTGGCCTCCCAGTTGTGTGTTCCTCGGTGATGGGAGGCCGTTTGCTGGTGGCAGGATTCTCTGGTCCTGCCGCTGTCAATGGGATTTCCCATTGAAGCCACCCCATGCCATTGAGGAACGTGTGTGTGTGTGTGTGTGTGTGTGTGTGTGTGTGTGTGTGTGTGTGGGGGGGGGGGGGGGGGGGGGGGGGGGGAGAGAGGGGAGGTGGGTGGTGGTTTGCGTGCTGCCAGTGGGACCAAAGAATCCTGCTAGCGTGAACAGCAGAGAAGTCAGGCCAAAATGTTTTCAAAACACAATTTTTCATATCTCTATGATTTTTCTCCTGGGTTGTATGCAACATTGTCCTGGCGATTAATAGTTAATTCCAGAAGAACCCTACTGCTGCCTCATACTCATTAACATCCTTCAGTAATGACCAATGCTGAACACAAAAGTCTGGCTTTTGATTTCTTTGCAACCATGTAACCTCCATAATCACTGAAGTATATTTGTGTAGCACTCACTGCCAAGCAATGACAAAAGGTTTATTTTTAAATACAGCAAAGCAGAAGGCTTCCTGCTTAATAGACGTCTTGCGTCCTGTTCAATGCACTGTTAGATCCATATAAATATTTGATAAATTAGAGGCATACTGTAAATAAAGTGCATATAAGCACAATACTATATACTATTTTACTGCTATGCATAAACCACTTATGGTTTACTAATCATGAAAAGTCTTTGTCTTCATGTGCAACACAAGTGTGAGGTACTATTATTTCAATGTTCAGTGTAAAATCTATAAAAAGAATGATTTCACTAACCCATTAGTGAGAGGCACCACTCAGAACAAAGCTTAATGCACCAGTTATATGATTTAATCAGCTTAGCAGCATTGGAGTCACGTCTGCTCAGTGCAGGATCCATGTGCTCACCAATCTCCATAGGGCTCAAGTCAAACAATACAGCCTGTGCTGGTGAATCACTCCGACCTTGCTGAGCAAATTACAATGTGCTGTGTCCATGTACATAAATTCAGCATCAATTCAGTTAAATTGTTGAGTGTTCACTTCAGATGGGGAACAGCCCACCAGATAAAATGATTGAAATAATCTGCAACTCAATGAATTTAAAATCAACTTGTATTTTTAGACCACTTCTTAAATATGTATTATTTTTGCCATTTCTCCAATTTCCCCACTATGGCCATAATGCAGGCATGTGAAATGCTTCCCTACCTATCCAACTCAAACAGCTGGGAAACTGCCAGAGTCTCTCTTTCAGTGCCATCACACAGTGAAGAGGGAAAGGAGGATTTTTAAAAGATCACAAAAGAAACCCAGGGCCAGAGGCATTCATTTTTTAAAAAATGAAACAAAGCTTGGTCGACTACCTGTCACCAGTCAGGAAACACGAACCAGGCTACAAACAGTTGGGTCAGTAAACCATTAGTTTCCCTTAGATCACACTGAAAATGGCAGAGGCAAAACCACTCCATATTGTGGCTGATTGATGGAGCAAGAACCACAACTGAGACATAGCACAAGCTTCAGTGTACCTTCAACAACTTATGGTATTATCCAATTAGGAAATAGTTAACATGTTCATTCTTTCCTATTTAACTATCGATTGTGGATTTCTATTTTGTGTTCAAATGAATTTTTAGCAACTCAGAAGGTTAACTGAATATGTCACAGTAATTTCTGGAACATTTTTTGCCTTGAGTGACTACTGCCTGTTTATTTAAATATTCTTAAAAACTGCTGTTTGTTCTCCTGAATCACCAAGACCAGTCAAGAGCCCCACTGATGGCAGGCAACTAAATCCACTAAAACAAACACACTCTGGACTGCTGATATCTGTGCAGCATGGAGGGGAATTTGCAGGTGCTGCCTTTCCAACAGGTAACAGCAGTTGAGAGTTTGGCAAGTGCCCATGATTAATGGACTGCCTTTCTACGTGCTGCATTATCTCCTGATTTATTCTCTGTCCTACAATAAAGCTACTGTTTGGGGGCCTATATATTACTCCCACCAGTGACTTCTTTCCCTTGTTATTTCTTAACTCCACCCACATGGATTCTATCTTGTCATACTACTAACAAAACTACCCCATCACCCTTTCCTTCCTGCCTGTCTTTATGAAAGGTCGCATACCCCTGAATGTGTAGTTCCCAGCTTTGATCACCTTGTAACCACAATTCTGTAATAGATATAAGATCATATCTTATTATCTCAATTTGTGCCATTAGTTCATTTATTTTGTGCCGAATATTACATGCAAGTAAAGAGTCATCAATTTTGCTTTTATTCCATTTTCCCCTCTTTTGACCCTATATGCTGCTTTTTTCATACTTGTAGACTTTGTCCCTTCCTGTCACTCTGGATATCATTACCTAACTAGCTGCCCTGCAATGCTACCATAGCCTTTTGCTTTGTAAGCCTATGTACCTCCCTCCAGAACCACCCAACTACTATTTAGTTTAAAGTCCTCACTATTTCCTTCATTACATAGTTTGCAAGAACACTGGTCCTAGCACAGTTCAAATGTAGGTTGTCCCAATGATATAAGCCCCGCTTTCCCCAGCACTGATGCCAGTCACCACAAACTGAAACCCACTTCTCCCACATCAGTGTTTAAGTCACACATTCATCTAACTTCATATATCCAATGCCAATTCGCACATGGTTCAAGTAGTACTCCAGAGATTATAACCTTGAACGTTCTACGGGTGGTACAGTGGCACAATGGTTAGCACTGCTGCTGCACAGCACCAGGGACCCAGGCTTGATTCCCAGCTTGGGTCACTGTCTATGCAAAGTCTGCACATTCTTGCCATGTCTGTGTGGGTTTCCTCCAGGTGCTCCAGTTTCCTTCCACAGTCCACAAGACGTGCTGTTTAGGTGCATTGGCCTGAACAGGCGCCGAAGTGTGGCGACTGGGGGATTTTCATAGTAACTTCATTGCAGTGTGAACGCACGCCTATTTGTGACACTCATTTAAGTTTTTTTTGAAGTTTATTTAACTGTTTTTTAATCTAGGCCTAGCTCCTCAAACTTTCTAATCAGAACTTTGTTCCTTATTTCTATCCACATGGTCATTCATACCTACATGGACTACAACGACAGGATCCACCCCTCCAGCCTTGAGTAAACATCCTGAACACTGACACTAGGCAGGCAACACCTGGTCACCTAGACTCTCACTATTTGCTGCAGAGAAGTGTCAATCCCTCTCGTTATTCTGTCCCTTACTACTACTAAATTCTTATGTGCTCCCCCCACTTAAATGGTTTCCTGCACCACAGTGCCTTGGTCTGTCTGCACATCCATCCTGCAGCCCCCATTCTCATCCGAACAAGCTGAGAGAACCTCAGACCTGCTGAATAATTGCAGACTGACACTCCTGCCCTGTGTCCCCTTACCGACCTCAACTGCAGTCACACCCCGTTCCTGACCACTCCTCAAACTGGGAGACCATATGTTATGGGGTGTGGCCACCTCCTGAAACAAAGGATCCAGGTAACTTCCCTTCCTGACATGTTGCAGTGTCCACAGCTCAGCCTCCAGCTCAATGACTCTGAGTCAAAGTTCCTCAAGCCACAAACACTTACTGCAGATGTGTTTTCCCTGGATCACAATGTTATCCAGGAGCTCCTGCATGACACACTGATGGCAGGATAGGTAATGTGTTTTAAATAATTACATTATTTACTTACTTATGGTGCTTTCTACATATTTTCAACTTACCAAATAACATTTCCTATACAATTTTAAATCTTAATGGAATAAACCTTAAACTTTTACTAGATATCAGATACATACCAAACAGCTAGCTACTCCTGCAGCAAATCAAGACCACTTTCTGAAGGGTGAAAAAGTTAGAAAGCAAAAGAGTACCTCTTGCCCAAATTCCAAATTTGAGCCAAATTCGCATATATACTCACTTGGACTGGTTCAATCAGGATGGGATCTCTCCCACTGCTCATGTACCTCTTACTAATTATTTACTTGAAACAGTCCCTTTATTATATCGAGCTGAGATGAATCACAGTCTAGCTTTGCTTCCTTCTACAATTAACACCACCTACCGAGGCCCTATTCAGGAAAAAAAGGTTTTCAAGTGATTGACAGTTAACTGTTATTCTGTCAGCTACCTGCTTAACAAGGCTACTTAACTTTAAAAAAAAATTAAAAGTTAAATTTCCACTTTAATCCAAATATAAAATGATTTAATTTCCAGCACTCCAAGTCTTAGGGTGACAGACATGAATACTTGGAGGCTTCCTGGCTAAGCCCAGCTTCACTTTAATAAATTAGAATAAACATTTCTTTGTACATTTCTCTCCATCCTACAGGATCATCTATGTGAATTGAAAGATAACCTATTGAATACTGTCAGAAATCAAACAGGTGTAGATAACTTGGGATATAACACTGAAGAAAATCTGTATTAAATTTCATTGGCTCAATTTGTAGTTTTCCTGCTGCAGAGTTGGAAAGTCATGGATTTAATTTCCACTCAAAAGTACGGTCTAAAAATGATGCTTCAAGGCAGTACTGAGGAAATGCTGTATGGTTGGAGGTTCCTGTTATGTTTTGGGGGTCCTTACTCTTGATTATTTATTGGGTTTAGCATCCTCAATCATTCATAAACAATTGCTCACTGTGTGCCTTGATCCATCCAATATCTAGTAGTTTGTGGAATGCCTGGGGTTAAATAGAAAAACCTTCATCAATTGTACTTCGATTTACTGGTTGTATTGTCTGCTGTCATGATCTTCCTTAACTTCACAGGGTGGCAGAATAAAACAAACATTCTATTAAACTGTGGTTTAGACTATAATTGATCAAACAGATTCATTAAACAATGAAAAAGTGAACAGAAACACTGACAGTCAATTTACAGGATTAATAGCTAAATTATCAGTTCTCAAATATAGCCATGTCTAGTGTGCTAAATTGTAATGCAAACTGGATCAGACAAGATCCCTGACTTAATCGTGCTCAATATTTTCTGCTAACCTCACTCAGCCTCTCTTACCTCTCTATCTCTTTCTTACTTGGAACAAGATAAGCTGAGGTATTCTTTCAAACTTTGTCCAGGATAGAGGAAAATTAATTTAGGTGCCAATCTAATATACATGGAAATAAAATCCACAGGATGCTTGCAATTGAATGACTTGACCCTCCCTTGGATACCAGCCACAGATGCAACTGATCTGCAGCTATTATTCATCATCTGAGTGAAGTTGGATTGTAACCCACATGTGCAATAAGCAAAAGAAAAAAGACAATGCCATGATACAGGAACAAAAATGCCTCACTTTTGGATGGGATGCTAAATTTAAGTGATAACAAAAGTTAAGGTACCCTCTGTCTGTTCAAAAGGAAGTTAAAGTTCCCGTGGCCTGATGCAGAAGAGGGCAGGGAGATCTGCTGGTGTTCTAGACAGGATGCTTTCCTCAACCAAGATTGTCAGAAAATGATTAACCAGGTCATTCATTTTATTTGCAATTATTTGGGATCCTGTGTGCAAATTGACTGCTGTGTTTGACAGTTGGGAAGATACCAAAGTTTGGCGCTGGCGCAAAATGCGTTAAACCATTCATCTATGATCCTCCGGCTTTATTCTGCTCTTGCGTGTTCTGGGCCTGACGCAATGAGGCTGGAAAGTCACTACCATAATCTCTGATCTGGGGTTAAGAAGTTAAATTGAGAGATTAAAGGCAGTCATGGTGCTTTGTAGGCCTCATACTAAGGCTGAGGGATTTAACGCAGTCCTGGGGATTAGCAAGCAATGTTAAAAGGTTCTACATGACACACACATCATAAGCCTGCTCCAGGGAAAGGCAAGGCCTAAGTGCTCAATTAGCTTAAGGCACAGCTTGGTGTGCAGGGCATCGTCATGGTCTCATCATCGGTGGCTGTGGTCTTGCCTAGCTTGGTACTGGGCTGCAGATGGAATGGTCATGGTTAGGGGAGGCATCTGCAGCCTGTAAATGGGGAAAAGGTAATACAGAGAGGGGTATTCAAACATCAACTGACTGGGGGGAGGGGGGATGGATTCTCTTCTGTATGTGACTGCACACAAGGTGGGGAGGGACATGGTCCACATTGGGCATAGGGACATCAATGTTGGAATGTCCACCACAATCACAGTGGAATCCAGGGTTACTGGGGGAGGCTGGATAATAACTGGAGGGAGTTCTACCTACACATCATGAGGCTCCAGGAAGGTTGGAGGTCCCAAACACTGACAGGGGGAAGGTTGAATCTGGTCTCAAAATAAAAATACATCACCACAATCTTTAAACTCCACAATTGTTGCATAGTTTGTAATCAAAACTGGAAAAGAATCTGCATGGGAGGGGTCTGAAGCAGTGGGGGAGGAGCCAACCGCTAGACTAAGGGGCCCAAGGAGACCTTTCAGGGGGCCGCCCTCAAACTGCTTACAGTCACAGCATTGAATTAGATTCAGAGCTGAGAAGAGAGAAGACTTCCTTGAGAAGGTGCAGTTGGAGCCATTGCCTTTTAGTACACCTTAATGAAAGATTGCTGGAGTTATTGGCACTACAATACACAAATCGCTCCATTTGAGCTTTAACAGAGGTATGTGAGATTAGAAAATGCAGGCAACCACCAAGGAAGAACAGCTGCTGTATATCTGCCCGATCATCGATGAAAGCCTCGAACGTGTTTTATCCAGTTGGCATGGATCATGGGCCAAAGGGTATCCTGTCATTGCTAAAGTCCGAGTTGACCTTCAGCATACCAGATCAGAGATTGCAAGAATTTAATAGAGGAAGACATATGGGATTCTTAAAGTCCTTGACAGGGTAAAATGCTGAGAGATTGCCTCCCCTTGTGGGAGAGTCTAGAAGTAGAGGGCATAATCTCAGAGTAAGGGGTTGCTCATTTAAGACAGAAGTGAAGAGGAATTTCTTCTGAGGATAGCAAATCTGTGGAATTATTCACCATAAAGGGTTATAGAGGCTGGGTCATTAATTCTGTTAAGGCTGAGGTAGACAGATTTCTAATCAATAAGGGAATCAAGTGTTATGGGGATAAGACAGGAAAAGTGGAGTTGAGGATTATCGTATCAGGTCAGTCATCTCACTGAATGGTGGAGCAGCAGCATCAATGGGCCGAATGGCCTACGTCTTAAGATGTTATGATCTAGTGCCTTTGGTAAATTGCCACATTTCATGAATATGTCTAAACCTTTCTTAATCTCTGTGGGATTAAGATGTCAAGAATCAGTTGACATCGTGATCATCTAGATCTGGGAGCGTGTATCTGTAACGGTTGGATAGGTGAAAAGTTATTAATGCAGACAAAGAATGACATTGCCTTTCTGTTGGCAAGTGAGTGGTCACAATATTTGTCTCGTATTCATTAGCCCGTTGCGTCTATCAATCCACAAGGAGAAGGATTGTTATGCGAGGAAAACACTGCCAGATATCCCCACAAACAGCAATGAGAAGAATGTTGGTCCAGACAATTGCACTTTGACTAGTACCAGAAATTTTGAGCAACAATTAGAATCACCAGAACAGGGCCTTAATTCAATGTCTCATCAGACAAAAAGCACTTCAGACAATACAGCTTCTTCAGTACAACATTTGTTTATTGGCCTTAATTACATGTTCAAGTCCTGGTGCCAAACAGGTGAGAAGGTAACTTGTATCCTTTCCAGCTATTAAAATGGCATCACCATCTGTCCATTATCTGCTTGCTGTCTTTCTCTCTATGCCTTGCGGTCATGCTGTGTAATCAGACCTTGCTTCATGGATAAGTTGATGTTAATTCAGAAAATAGAAACTCTTATACATAGCTGTGAGCCAAGGCAAAGAAAATATGTCATTTGAAGAAGGCAATTTATTTTGACTGAATAAACACTGGCCAGGGTGAATTAGTTGAGTGATCAGGTTCCTGGATCAGGAAGGGAGCTGAAGGAGACAGAAGTGGGAGAGGACACTTATTTTAAGGCCACAGGGGAAAAGCTGCAGTGTTGAGGGGCAGTAGGGGCACGAGAACAGGTTAAAAAAGGTTAGGCTTCATAGCGCAAAATCATTTCCAATAATGATGCACTCCCTTCAGTACTGGACTGTAGTATCAATCTACATTACATTACATGCTTTAGTGTAGAATTTGAACCCACAATCTTCTTTTCTAGACAACAGTATATTCCCAAAGAGTCAAGAACAGGAAATCCTTTGTGCTGAAAATTCCAATCTTCTGTGATGGCTTGGGTAAATTGAGATGAATCAACCAGCAGAACAGAGTGAAAATTCTAAGCATGGTATTTTACAGTGCTGCTTGCTCAAAATCGATGCTAACTGAAATCTTGCTGCCATTCATTCCAGCTGCCATGACTTTCCCGGCAGCGCGAGATCCACAGGAAATCCCATTGACAGTGGCGGCAGCGAGTGACACGGTGCCTCCCACCAGTGCAAAACACAGCGCGCGTGCGCGCACGCGCGCACACACACACACACACACACACACACACACACACACAGGTGTAAAAAAATCTAGCCCATTATCTTTGGCAAAAGGTCACCAGCTCTTTTCTCTGCTTACAGATGCTGCCAGACCTGCTGAGATTTTCCAGCATTTTCTCTTTCAATTTCAGATTCCAGCATCTGCAGTAATTTGCTTTTATCTGTTTTGTGTTCTGCTCAAAAGCATCAATCCTCTGAGCAGTGAAAGGTTATCAATTTGGATGACAAGACTGGAAGAAACTTCCATGACAGGCTTTGAAACAGTAGGTTGAAACCACAGTGTAAAATGGATTATGATAACAGCATCGACGCTCTGCAGTTTTGAGTTGCTGCAGAGAAGTTGGAATCTGCAGCAGTGTTAAAGGATCAGCATCTGCATGGAAAAGCCAGAAGCAAATGTTAATTTGCCAAATTTTAAGATGTGATAAAATTTATGTTAGCGTTTCCAAGATCATCTGAATGAAAATAAAGTAGATGTTCTTTGCAGGGGGGTAAAAACAGGCTTGAAGATAAAAAGTTAAAAGTTAATTATTTAGATCTGCTTTGTCAGAATATTCTTGAGAAGCTATTCAAAGCCAAATTGGAGCCTGCTTGTTGTGTCCTCGAGAAGCACAAATCTGTGGTGAGAGCTACAATAAAAAGGGATTCAGTATTGTAGAAAGTATCCCCCTTTCTCTCTATATACCAGGAACACACTATACAAGTAAACATTGCCATGCGTCATTCATACATGCCCAAGGACATTAGTTGAAGATTGTGGGTGGATAGCATAGTGCAAACTTCTTCCTCACCCTTCCACGAAACAAATAGAATTGATCGTCAAGAACATTCTGATCTGCTGATGAGGCATCATTTAAACAGCCCCATTAAAAGCTGCTTTGGCCCACAGTTGCATCAGTTATTTTCCTCGTTGACATAGAGCTAGGGGCCCACTTACTAACATCATATATTCATGTTTTTGCAAAGGATATCAATCTCAGGAAAGCATATCTGAACACAACAGTCTTCGTACCGCTTCAGGTCTCTGAGGTCAGTCCTCCTCCAAGGACTGCTCAAACAATTCCTTAAATAAGGCTACCACTGTTAAAACCTGAATATATTAAATATGGAGCTCGAATGATTGCATTAGGTAGACTGCCTTAGCTTTATGGCCTACACATTGCAAAATGCATATTGTAACAGAATTGGGACACTGCAGCCCACTACATAATAACTGTCAGAAAGTTACTGAAAAACTGTAGATACGCAGGTGTGAGAAACGCAGCTCACAGTCAAACAATTTAGTCAAGTCAAGTTCTGAAGGAGCAAGATATTTTATTTAACGTTCTTGCAAGACCGGGTGTCCAATAAAATAGGCACACCTTACATCGATTTGCAGCACATTTTTATACTTTTTTTACAAGCATTGTAATGGCTTTGCAATGTGTTGTTCTCCCCTAATTGGTGGTCCCTGTCCCATCTATGTGTTGTCATTCCCCTATTGGCTCAAGGTGCCCCAAGTTTCCATCCCCTCTACTCCCCATCTAACAATGTCCCCTGTTATCACGAGAGTGCATTAGTAAACTCATCCATCTTATCCAACACTGTTACATGTCCAGTTCAGATCGGTGGTGATCAATCCTTTGCCAACTTAATCACTGCTGCCCCAACTATCTCAGTGACCTTTTTCCCCTTTTATGCTTAGTTGTAGAAACAACACATCTTGTATACCATTTGCTTTTTATAACTTGGACCCACACATCTGGTGTTATTCCTACACCACAGGCAGTCTTTTTATTGTCCCTGACTATTGCTCTGTTAGCAGCAGCGAATTTTATGCCCTATGTTTGTGACTAAAATCACAGTTGTTTCCATAATGTGGGTTATCAATGTGCCTGACTATATCCAGTCTACCTAACTTTATGCTATTTTTCTATGGTGTACAGATGTATGTGTTAACAGCATCTTTACCTGTTGTTCACACAGGCAACATAGTAACAATCCATAAAGTATGGCTGACCCAATAAAACACAGCAAAGATTCAAAGATATTCAAGTGAAAAACCATGAGAGCGGATAGCAGATTAGTGAGCATCACAAGGCAGGATTTAAACTGTACTTTATGCTTCGAATTGTGTCTTTCATTCCAGAATTTTCACCTCCACTCCTCTGCCTGGAAGTTCAAGGAGGACAAAGCACTGAATGGGGAAGAATTTTTTGAGATCAGCTCTAAGTTATCTTTCACGAGCTTGAACCCACATCCCCTTTGTTTGACATTTCACTTAAAAGTAGCATTTCAATCCCTTAACTATCTTAGTTATCTGATAAACATCAGTGATGTCTTGGTGGCAGCACTCTGACCTACATGTCGCAAATGTGTGGATTCAAGACCAACTCCAAAAACCTCAGCACATAGCTTAAACTTCATTTCAATACCAAGCGAGTGCTGCACTTTTGTAAGCACCATCTTTAAAATGCAACGTTAATGCACTTGCCCTCTCAGATGTACTTAAAGAGCAGGATAAGCAGAAAACAGAGGTATATATGTGGTGAAAGGAGTGGTGTGTGGGATAAAGGATTGCGTATCAGGAGACACTAGTACTAGTATTGGTACAGAAGGAATTGTATTGTTGGGATGATCTGCACCAGAGCCAGGCTGGGACTAGGATCTGAATGGAAAGCTAAATAGAATGGTTACAAAGACTTTAAATTAGTAAGTTGTGGGAGGATGAAGGGAATAAAGAGGGCTCAAATGAAAACAGAATAAGTAATATTTGAAAACTAACAAAAAGTGAGTAGATTAACAATTAGAAATTGTGCTTTAGACACCACAGGTAAAGGAAAATTAAAGGATGTAACATAAATCAACAAGGAGGGAGAAGAAGAAAATAAGAACATAAGAACATAAGAAATAGGAGCAGGAGTAGGCCATCTAGCCCTTCGAGCCTGCCCCGCCATTCAATAAGATCATGGCTGATCTGTCGTGGCTCAGTTCCACTTTCCCGCCCTCTCCCCATAACCCTCAATCCCTTCTCTTATCAAAAACCCATCAACCCGCTTCTTAAAAATATTTAGCGAGGCAGCCTCCACCACTTCAACGGGCAGAGAATTCCAGAGATTCACCACCCTTTGAGTGAAGAAGTTCCTCCTCAACTCCGTTCTAAACCGCCTCCCCTTTATCTTGAGGCTGTGCCCCCTAGTCCTACTGTCTTTTTTGAGTGGGAAGAGTCTCTCCACCTCTATCCTATCCATCCCATTCATCATCTTATACGTCTCAATGAGATCTCCCCTCATTCTTCTAAACTCTAACGAGTACAAGCCTAGTTTATTCAGCCTCTCCTCATAGCTCAATCCCCTCAACTCCGGTATCAGCCTAGTAAACCTCCTCTGCACTCCCTCCAGGGCCAAAATATCCTTGCGCAGGTGCGGCGCCCAAAACTGCACACAGTACTCCAGCTGCGGCCTCACCAATGCCCTATACAGCTGCAGCAAGACCTCCCTACTTTTATATTCAATCCCCCTCGCTATGAAGGCCAGCATCCCATTCGCCTTCCTGACCACCTGCTGCACCTGCAAGCTGGGTTTTTGCGACTCATGCACAAGGACCCCGAGGTCCCTCTGCACCGTCGCCTGCTGCAGTTTTTCGCCACGTAAGTAATAGTCCTTCCTACCATTCTTCCTACCAAAGTGGACCACCTCACACTTGCCAACATTAAATTCCATTTGCCATTTCCTGGCCCATTCGCCCAGCCTATCTAGATCCTTCTGCAGACTCTCCACACCCTCCGCACAATTTGCCGTTCCCCCAATAAGAACATAAGAACATAAGAAATAGGAGCAGGAGTAGGCCATCTAGCCCTTCGAGCCTGCCCCGCCATTCAATAAGATCATGGCTGATCTGTCGTGGCTCAGTTCCACTTTCCCGCCCTCTCCCCATAACCCTTAATCCCCTCTCTTATCAAGAATCTTGGTGTCATCAGCAAATTTCGACACCCTGCACTCGGTTCCCTCCTCCAGATCATCTATATAAATGGTAAATAGCTGAGGCCCCAGCACTGACCCCTGGGGCACTCCACTAGTCACCATCCGCCAATCCGAATAGCACCCATTGACCCCCACTCTCTGCCTCCTATTTGACAACCAATCCTCTATCCACGCTAACACCCTACCCCCAACTCCATGTCCCCTGACCTTCTGCAATAACCTCTTGTGAGGTACCTTGTCAAACGCCTTCTGAAAATCCAGAAAGACCACATCCACCGGCTCTCCTCTATCCACTGCCCTAGACACATCCTCATAGAACTCCAGTAAATTTGTCAGACACGACTTCCCTTTAATGAAACCGTGTTGCGTCCGCCCTATCAAGCAATTCCCTTCAAGATGCCTCGCAATTTCCTGCTTAATGACAGATTCTAACATTTTACCTACCACAGACGTTAAACTAACCGGCCTATAATTCCCCGCCTTTTGCCTGGCACCCTTCTTAAACAACGGCGTAACATTAGCCGTTTTCCAATCTTCCGGCACTTCCCCAGAATCCAGCGACGTCTGGAAAATAACCACCAAGGCATCCACTATCACCTCCGCCATTTCTTTCAGAACCCTCGGATGCATTCCATCCGGTCCTGGGGACTTGTCCACAATCAGCCCCTCCAGTCTGTCGAGCACCACCTCTCTAGTAACAGTAATGTCATTAAGACCCTCCATTCCTACCACCTTTCCATCGCTAACACCCGGCAAATTATTCACGTCCTCCTCCGTGAAGACAGAAACAAAAAAGTTATTCAAGACCTTCGCCATATCCCCATCCCCTACCACTAGCTCCCCTTTCTCATCCTCTAAAGGACCAACGTTCACCCTAGCCAGCCTCTTCCTTTTTATATATTTATAAAAACTCTTGCTATCCTTTTTTATATTAAGTGCTAGCCCAGCCTCATAGCTTCTCCTACCCTCCTTTATCAACTTCTTTGTCAATCTTTGTTGACATTTAAACCTTTCCCAATCCTCTTCTCGCCCACTGCTCTTAGCTACTCTAAATTCCTCCGCTTTTAATTTAACACTTTCCTTCACCTCCTTCGTTATCCACGGCTTATTACCTCTCTTCCTACTGTCCTTTTTAACCATCGGAATAAATTTCTGCTGAGCACCAAGAAAGATCTCCTTAAAGATCCTCCACTGCTCCTCAGCAGACCTACCTTCCAACACATTCCCCCAGTCCACATTCGCCAATTCTTCTCTCATCCTACCATACTCCCCTCTATTCAAACAAAGGACGCGCGTCCGGGAACCCACTTTCTCCTCCTCCATCTGCACCAGAAACTCCACCATACAATGATCACTCTCTCCAAGAGGATCCTTCACCGCAAGGTCCCTAATTCTACCCGCCTCATTACATAGCACCAGATCCAAGATAGCTTGCTCCCTCGTCGGCTCCAACACACACTGTTCAAGGAAATTATCCCGGCAGCATTCCAAGAACTCCTCCTCGAGCCCACCTCGTCCAACATGGGTCGACCAATCAATATGCAGATTGAAATCTCCCATAACTACTGCCGTCCCATTCCTGCACACCGCACTTATTTGCGTGTTAACAGCCCGCCCCACCTCCAGATGCACGAGTAAAACATGCAAGCAGAGAGTGCAGGGTGCATGGCCCATATAAGCAAACTTTAAACAAACACACAAGTATAAAGATCAAACTGAAATGAATTGTGGGTATAAATTCAACTTGAAAGATATGGCATAGTAGTCGTGACAGACGTTGTTGCAAAATGATCAGGACTGAGAACTAAATATACCAGGTTATAGGATCTATAGGAGAAATAGCGTTGGTAAGGGGGAACAGTGGCCTTAGCAATTAAGGGTCAAATCACTTCAATGGTAAGAAAAGATACAAAGAGAGGTAGGCAGGCAGTGGAGATTTTATGGGTAGAATTGAGAAAGAGAGAAGTATTTCAGACTATAGTGGGAGTTGTGTATAGGCCTTGATAGCAACTGTGAAGTGGTAAATTGCAAAATTTCCCTTCTTCAAAGCCCTGGTTAAACCCACCTGGAAGTACTTGCAGTTCTGGGCACTGCACCTTATAAAAGGATTTATTGCCTTGGGAGAGAGAGTGTGGTGCACATTTATCAGACAGATAAATTACAACTAGGATTGTGTTCCTTGGAAGTTAAAGGTTTAAGGTGTGTTAGTTGAAGTTTAAGATATTAAGGGAATAGATGTGGAGGAGAGATAAAAATTATTTCCATTGGTTGAAGAGTCTAGGATGAGGGGAAGCAGCCGAAAAATGAGACACTGACCTTTCAGTAATGAAATTAGAAAAATTAGTTTCTTATCAATGGTAACCCCCAGGATGTTGATAGTAATGGATTCAGCAATGGTAATGCCATTGAATAACAAGGGGCAATAGTTAGACTCTCTCTTATTGGAGATGGTCAATGCTGATATTTGCGTGGCGCAAACGTTATTTGCTACTGGTCAGCTTAAACCTGGACGTTTCCCAGGTCTCGCTGTATTTGGACAACTTCTTCAGAATCTGCGTAGTGAAAAATGCTGAATATTGCATAATTAACCGTGAACATCCCCACTTCTGACTTGATAATGGAACGAAGGTCATTGATGAAGCAGCTGAAGATGGTTGGGCTGAGGAACTCCTGCAGTTAAATCCTGGAGCTGAGATGATTGGCCTTCAGCAACAAACATCTTCCTTTGTGATAGCTATAACTCCAACCAGTGGAAAGATTTCCCATTGACTCCAGTTTTAGACTCCTTAATGACACACTTGGTCAAATGCTGCCTTGATTTTAAGGGCATTCAGTCTCACCTCATCTCAAGAGTCCAACTCTTTTGTCCATGCTTGAACCAAGCCTGGAATGAGGTCAGGAGCAAAGTGACCCTGGCGGAATCCAAACTGAGCATCGGTGAGTTGGTTATTGCTAAGTGCCACTTGCCAGTACTATTAATGAATCCTTCTGTCACTTTACTGATGATTGAGAGTAGATTGGTGGGGTAGTATTTGGCTGGGTTGGATTTGTCCTGATTTTTGTGTTAGAGATATGGGGCAAAGGTGGATACATCTTTAAATAGCTTCAGCTATAAACCCAAATGCCCATTCATTGACTGGCATAATTGATGACAAAGTTGACATGAATACCTGCGAACAAGCAATACCTGTCATGCATTTGTAGGCCACTGAATGAGATCCTACAAATGTGAACTGGTGTGGCGACAACAATCTCTCCCTCGATGTCAACAAAACGAAGGAGATTGTCATCGACTTCAGGAAATATAGTGGAGAACACGCCTGTCTACATCAGTGGGGGCGAAGTAGAAATGGTTGAGAGCTTCAAGATTTTAAGTGATCAGATCACCAACCTGTCTGAGTTTCCCCCATGCCAACACTATAGTTAAGAAAGCCACCAATGTCTCTACTTTCTCAGAAGACTAAGGAAGTTTGGCATGTCAGCTACAACTCTCACTAACTTTTATAAATGCACCATAGAAAGCGTTCTTTCTGGTTGTATCACAGCTTGGTACGGCTCCTGCTCTGCCCAACACCACAAGGAACTACAAAAAGGTTATGAATGCAGCCCAATCCATCATGCAATCCAGCCTCCCATCCATTGGCTCTGTCTACACTTGCCACTGCCTTGGAGAAGCAGCCAGCATAATCAAGGACCCCAAGCACCCTGAACATTCTCTCTTCCACCAGGAAAAAGGTACAAAGGTCTGAGGTCATGTGCCAAGCAACTCAGGAACAACTTCCCTGCTGCTGTCAGACTTTTGAATGGACTTATCTTGCACTAAGTTGATTTTTCTTTACACCCTGGCTATGACTGCAACACTACATTCTGCACTCTTTCCTTTCTTTCTCTATGAATGCTACACTTTGTCTGTAGAGTGCGCAAGAAACAATACTTTTCACTGTTTAATATATGTGACAATAATAGACAAATCAAATGAAATGTTCCATCAGATCCTTGGAAGGAGCAAGAAGTTGAAGGCAGGGGTTTGGACAGCCACTGGTAAAGTGTGGCCTCTGTATCCACTTGATAGCACGTCATATTTTAGCAGGCTGCAATGTCTACAACTATCTGTCACAAGACACTGATTCTACAAGCTGCAGCATGTTGGTGCCATAATTGAAAGGGCTGCACTGTGTAGTTGTTTAAAGGAACGCTAAGCACATTCCACAGAAGGTACAATAACCTAGCGACCAAGCATTATCCCATTGTTAGGATTGAGGGTGACTTGTGCTTCCTCCATGACCATTAAGAGATTATTGACCTTTCGTGCCATATTAATAATGACAATGAAGGTGTTGTCCCCTGTATTGAAGCATGAATAGAACAGCACTCAAAATTCTCTTCACCTTCCTGGAATCTTTTTGCTATGGAAGTTGTCATGGGCATGCCTGCCACATCATGCCCATGTAATGACATCGTCCTTTGGCTCATCTGAATCCTTGCCATCTTCAATATCATCCCTTCAACATCTTCCACGTCCAAGGAGATACATAGCTCTTCCATGTCTCCATGTGGCAACACATCTCCCCCTTTAAGGCATTAGGTTGTGCAGGGCACACACTGCAGTGATTATTGCAGAGCCCCACCTGACCAGTCCAAACATCTGAAATACAAATTTAAGAGGCCAATAGTCTGCTCTGTAAGGACTTTGTGGCTGAATGTGCAACCTTTTCTCTCCTCAGATGCATTGTGAATGAGAATGGATATTAATCACGTCTTAAGAGAGTACCCCAAATCCTCAAAAATCTCTGGCACCTGGGAGTGATTCAAGATGCATGAGTAGTGTGAGCTCCTTGGGTACTGAGCACAAACATGCTGGATCTGCTTCCTGTGATCACAAATTGGCTGGACATTAATAGAAAAGGCGTTCACTCAATGAATCTCTCAGACTGCTGCCAGGGAGCTTTCAAGGCCACATGTGTGCAGTCTACGTTGTCCAGCACTTGCAAGAAGCCTGAGATTGCAGTGAATCTGACAGCTCTGGGAGCCTGGCTTGCTTCATCCATGTGGAACTGCAGGTAATGCAGAGCTTTATTGAGAAAGGCGTCAGTCAACTTCCTTATGCATATGTGTCGCCAATTGAGAGATTCCACAAAGGTCTCCAGTGGAGCCTTGGAAGGATCCACAGTTAACTATGTTCAGTGTAGCAGTAGCATTCAGAGCAACCAGCATTGGATATCCTCCAAGTCTCGGCAGTGCAAGTAGCAAATATGAGCTACCACATCCCTAGTCATGCAGTATTGTCTTCTGCTCATCTCCAGGTATGACCTACGTCTTCTGTAGGCCCTTGGTTGTGCCAAACACCTTTGTGGATTTGGCCCCAACCAATGAACATCCAGATCCTCTAGGGGCACCACTGGCTCTTGTTCTTTAGGGTGATGGTGTTCCCAGAGCTGTGTCAACTGGCACCAGGCCATTCTTCTCATTTTAATCAAAATTATCAAAAAGGCAATATTAAATGCAGATTCATCCCTCCTTGTGTCCGTGACTGACTGAGTAATCATCCTGAATACTTTTCCTCCATGTGCAAGGCAGAAAAGCAGTCTCTAGCCCTTAGCCTAGCCCTTGCAGGATGACATCATTGTGAAGTACGACTCATGGTTAATCTTTCCCCTAGAGACACAAGAACATAATAGAAGCAGGAGTAGGCCATCAGGCCCTTCAAGCCTGCCCCGTTATTCAATATCATGGCTGATCTATACCAGCCTCAATTTCTTTTGTGCCATTTCACCATAGCCCTCTATTCCCCTATCAAATATTTATCCACCTCCACCTTAAATACTTCTAATGATCCAGCCTCCACCACCCTTTGGGCCAGAGAATTTCAAAGATTCACTACACTCTGCTTGAAGAAATTTCTACACATTTCAGTTATAAATGACAAGCCCTTAATCTTGCAGCAACATCCCCTTGTTTTAGAGTCTAAAACAAGTGAAAACATCTCACCATCTATCCTGTCAACTCCCTGTCAGGATCTGATATGCTTGAATAAGATCACCCTTCACTCTTCTAAACTCCAAGGAATACATATCCAGACTATTTAGTCTCTCTTAATAGGTCACTCCTCCCAGGAATTAACCTGGTGAATTTCCTTTGGACTGCCTCCAATGTTACCATATCTTTTTTTAGATAAAGGGGATGAGAATTGTATGCAGTATTCCAGGTGAGGCCTCACTGACATCCTGTACAATCGCAACAAAGCTGCTTATTTTTAAACTCCAACTCCTTTGCAATAAAGGCCAAACTGCTGTTTGCCTTAACTACTTAAACATAAGAAATAGGAGGAGTAGGCCATCGAGCCCTTCGAGCCTGCCCCGCCATTCAATAAGATCATGGCTGATCTGTCGTGGCTCAGTTCCACATTCCCGCCCTCTCCCCATAACCCTCAATCCCCTCGCTTAGCAAAAACCCATCAACCCACGTCTTAAAAATATTTAGCGAGGCAGCCTCCACCTCAACGGGCAGAGAATTCCAGAGATTCACCACCCTTTGAGTGAAGAAGTTCCTCCTCAACTCCGTTCTAAACCGCCCCCCCTTTATCTTGAGGCTGTGCCCCCTAGTCCTACTGTCCTTTCTGAGCGGGAAGAGCCTCTCCACCTCTATCCTATCCATCCCATTCATCATCTTATACGTCTCAATGAGATCTCCCCTCATTCTTCTAAACTCTAACGAGTACAAGCCTAGTTTATTCAGCCTCTCCTCATAGCTCAACCCCCTCAACTCCGACATCAGCCTAGTAAACCTCCTCTGCATTCCCTCTAAGGCCAAAAAGGCCTTGTTGCACTTGCTTGCTAGCTTTTTCTGATTCATGCACTAGAACACCTAAATCCCTGTGTACTTCACTCACCTGCATTCTCGCTCCATCTAGATCATAATCTGCCTTTTGAGTCCTCCTACCAAAGTGCATGACCTCACACTTCCCTGCATTAAACTCCATTCACCAGGTCTTCGCCCAGTCACCCAATCATAATATCCTCATCACAAAACGCCTGTCCACCCTCTCTTCTTATCATTGTGAATGCACACTCACAAGGGTCTTAGATTCAAATGACCCAAGTCCTTGCAGCCAGAGTCAACCTTGTGCTGCTAATCCTCCTCTGGTCTTGACAATAACTATTAATGCCCAATCCTTGCACTTATACCCTGATTGCAACCATGGCGTCTCTGCACTGCAAATGTGGCCATTGATTTTTTTGACCTGACATCCATTTTGACATACTTCTGTAAGGAACAAATGCCAATTGAAGCCATATGCACCAGAACACCTAAACTTAATGGATTCTTGCCTAAACGTGCACCATTAGTGAAGGAGCCAAGTTCATTCATTGTGCATTAAACCCTGGAAGTCCAGCATTCAGCTATGGCATGCTCTCCATGGTTTGAATAGGACAGTTATAGAGTGCCCCTTCAATCAGCCAAGAATTGCTGTGCTGAAATTTTCCCCATATGCCCTGAGTCCCAACCCTGACAAATGTTCTTCTAGTTTGTTTTTCAAACTGCATCTTTGTAAGGTGAGCTGTTAACCTTCATCTGGGAGACTAGCTTCCACCCTTCCCCTATTAGCCATCATGCTCCTCACATCCTCATCACCTCCTTCCTCTTCCTCCTCTCATTATCCAGCATAACCCTGTTACCCTTGACCCCATCATTATCCAATGTTATCTATTATCCAACTCTTTAATGTTGATGTCCCTATGCCATTTTCTGGCTACATGCACCCTAACTATCTGGGTCCCTCCCACCCCACGCATAATCTTTCAGCTACCACCTTACAGGATACAGATGCCTCCCCTGACTGTTACTGTGTCCTCTCCCTCTATCACGACTCCAACCCCAAGCCTGTGCTAGCCAAGTCAGGGACCACGACATGCAGAGCCCTCTAAAATGGGCTGCACAGCCTCTTCAGCATGCCCCCAACATTGTCTCAGTCCCAGAACACTTTTGGACAGTCTTTCAATACTGTACTATGTTCCTTGGCCACCCCCTGCTCCTGCCTCAGTCTTCATCCTACCTCCTTGTGTTCCACACCACTCCTCTAGTCCTGCCTCTGTTTGCATCCCCTCCTTGCACACACTCACCCTGCCCTCTGGCCCAGTCCTGCCTCCATCTCCCTCCTCCCTGCTGGTATTGCCTCCCGTGACACAGCTTATGATACGGGAACCTGAAATCTCGCAGTCATGTTCTTAAATGTAGGTGAAATCAACATCTACCGACTTTGAAGTCATTAATGAACTGAAGTTCAACAGATAGTGGGGAAACAGACTGTTTAATTTTTCCATTGGTGGGGCAATTCCAGCAAATTGGACTTTTAATAAGCATTCATGAGATGTAAATGAAGGCAAATAAGGGTCCCAACAATTATCAGCAGAAAACTCGACCCACCTTCAACCTATCAAAATCAGAAGAATTCTAAACTAGCTTCCCACCACAGGAAGATGACTTCCCATCAACCAAATTTAGTCCCCTCGCCTGCCACGCTTTCCATTGCTGATAGGAGCATAAAATTCCACCCACAGTCGGGCAAGAAAGCAACTGAGCCTTCAGTGCTTATTAGCACGTTTCCCCATCATGCCTTCGGCTATTCAGTTATTGCTGTACACTCCTCTTGCTTTCAACAGCAAATTTCAGGGAGTCTGGAAAATGTATGTACCCAGTTAAATTCCAAAAGCTACATTAATATTGCTACAACTGAGTGGTTAACATATTGAAATTAACAACATATCTCAGGAGTGTCGTTACATGTGTTGAATACAGAATTTGACAGGTGGGAGCTGGCTTCCAAGTTGTAACAATTTCTATGTTTTTAATGTCTATCCACTCCCAAACCCATGTTCGAGCAAGTTATAATTTACCCCATTGGGTCTAGTAATCATAATGTAATCTCTTAGCTAGTTCTGTGTCTAGTTTTTTTTTACAGAACTCATTTCAACGCAATGGCCTTACCAACTCAAGGATTTAAATATATTCTAAATAGTATTTATTTTTAAATTACTTTGCAGAATAAATATTTCATTGGAATTTGACTTATTTAAGCAGCCTCCCAATTTCTTGTGGGATGCTGTTGGTACAATGAGATAAATGACCATTTTTTCTTGGTGATGTTGGTTCAGGAAAGAATGATCAGGCTACTGAGAACTCCCTGCTGTACAGTCATCTGAACTGTTTAGCATCTTATTCAAATCACAGTGCCTCAATAAGACAACATTCCCTTTGGAGTGTGAGGCGAGAACTCAGCGACTCAAGTTTAAAAACAGTGGCACTAATCAAAAGGAAGACTTGCATTTATAATAATGTCCTACATGTCTTTGAGAGATCCCAACATATCTTATAGCTGATGAAGCCCTTCTGAAATATAGCCTATTACAATGTAAGAGGTCATATTTTCAGGACCGAATGAGTGATTATCATCCTTGAAGAACCGTACATAGTATCTTTGAAAGTGCCGACTGGGGAATAATGGAAGAAGATGGAAAAGGATGAGGTTTACTCACACATCTCACGAAAGACCAGCATCCATTCCATGCTTTCCACATCCCCTTGGTCACAGGTATGACACAAACAGCAAAAGGAAAAAACTAAGGGGGAACTCATTCTTTAAGAAAATCAAATGCTACCAATGAGTTTATGATTCAGACACCAGGGGTTGAGTCAACCTCCAGCTTCAGTCTCATGGGTTAAGAAACAACTTCACTGTAGCAGCCAGGTGCATAGCTAACTAACAGACTAAAAGTGCCACTTAAGGCACAATACCTTTATGAAAAGCTTTCCTCCATTAATTTATAATGCAATGATATAAATCACTTTGAACATATTGTCTCATCATTTCAACACCGCAGCTTGCAACACCTTATACACAATCTCTTCTCATTCCTTGAGCAAATAGTAAGGTTTGATGAATTATTTTCATGAAGTCAGTGCCACTTCAATGTCAAATCAGGCCTGTGCCCCTAGGTTGTTTCTTGAAATACAGGAAACAATTAAATCAGCCCAATATCTCTGCATTAAAGATTAAACTATGGTTTCATCAGGTTTGCCCTCCTATGCTCCATAATAGGAGAGGAGGTTGGAGTTACCATAGCAACATTCTTATGGTGCAGTGAAGTAACTAGCAAATCAATTCACCTTAAGTTTTAAAAGCAAAAGTACATTATAAAATGTTCACTGTCACACACACACACACACACACACACACACACACACGGCCCACTCAAGCAGGCATTTAAAAATTCCAGGAACTTGCTCACTGAGGTTCAATCATCTTCCAAGAGGTTATAATTTTAACTTGTTTTGGAACAAGCAAAAAGGACACCAGGCAGAAGCCACCTTTGAGTTGCAGAATGGGCTCCAATGACATTACAGCAGTCAGGCTATTTTATCCAGATGCCTACAAACCAACAGGAAGAGGAACCAGAGCCAGAAGAGGAAAACGATCTTTCTTTTTCAGTAAGCTTTTCATGTGGGGTACAGATAAGCAAAAGTGCTCCTTCATGATGTAAAAAAAAACAAACCTCAGTGTGGCAGCTCCATTTTAATCTGGCAACAGTGAGAAAGATGCTGACACAGGGGAATGGAATACTTCAGGCATGTGCTGTCAGTAATAAGCAGAAAACAATAAGGCCATCAAGCTGAATGCATAGGTTTTGATGTGTTTGCAATCATTGTGTTGCAACATCATGGTTAAACTGTCAGTTGAATGCAACCTGCACCATAGCAATATGGATAAAATAAATTTATTTCAATAAATATTTTTTGTTATGGAGATAGATGAGACTAAGATATACAAGGTGGGATTTTATGGCCTTGCTCGTTCCGAAACCGTAAAACCCGCCCGAGGTCAACAGACCTTTCCATGGTCTGCCCCTCGCCCGCTCTGATTCCTATGGCATGTGGAATGATAAAATTCCAATCAGAGATAGAGAATAACATGTAAAGATAGGAGATATGGATAGACAGGAAATAGGTTAAGATCAAGAAACAAACACTCATGTAAACTTGGAGCATTTGCTGATGGATGGCATTGTTGCATTATTCTAACTTTCTATAGTTTCCTATGTTAATAGATAACAAGGATTGTGCATGTGTGTTGACAGGTAATGACACAGTGAAAACTTTCAAAAAAAAAGAGTGGGTGTATTGCCTAACACAACTCTTAAAAATAGATCTCAAAAGTGCATTTTGTGGTCTTCGCTCAGTCCGGGTTGCGAGCGCAAGGTTTAACCACCTGCCACTCATCTCTCATTGGGTGAGCTCCTGCTTGCTCAATAGGGTAACTTGTATTCCACGAAGTTCGCAGGGAGATCTATTAATGACGCTCCATGTCCTTCATGGCCACTGTAACATCCCTCACCCCACAGGTTAATTTTTTACCCAGTACCCCTGCTGCGAAAGAGTTCTTTCCACCACTTGGCGACTGATCTGAGGTCAGCCCGGTGTGGCCTGGATCTGGCAGCATGAACACAAACCCTTCATTTCCAGAGGGAGATGCCAAAGTGTTACTAACATGGACTCGTCTTCAGGGTTCATTTCACTTGTGGCACCTGTGACACCTCCTGTGTTTCCTCATCTTCCAGAGGGACGGACACCAGGTCAGTTTCGAGCTGTTGCCCTGTACTGGAGGCAGCTGCCTCCATGGCCAGTAATAAGGACTGCTCTGGGGTGGCCACTATGTAGTTCCCTCTTCAGATCAAAATGGACCAACAAATTGGATGACAGCAACCGTTTGATCTTACTGAAGGCCTCCAACTATGGTGCCTTCCAAGACCATTTTCATACTTATGCAGCAAGGTGCAAGGGAGTCAGTAAGGAGGTCACCTTCAGGTGGAATTTCCCACAGCAATTTACTAATTCTTGAAAGCATTTTAACTCTGAGGCATTTTTTAAAGAGTTGGTGCCTCGTTAATGGTCTTTATTTTGTCTTCTACTAGATGTAAACTTTTTGCATCCAAATAGGTCACTTCACTTGCCTGGAAGATACTTTTAACTCTTTAGGCACACCCCAGCTCACAAAACTCTCCTCAGGACCTCTTCCAGGCTCACTAAATGCTCTTGTCCTGAAATCCCCGTGACCAGTACATCATCCAAGTATACCGCTACTTTGGGTAACCCTTGGGCTATGTTCTCCATCAGTCATTGGAATATGGCACACTCCAATGAAACCCCGAAGGGCAAGTGGGCATATTCATATGAACCCTGGTGCATATTGAGTGCAACGTACTTTCAGGATGCTTCACCTACTTAGAGTTGAAGATAAGCATGGCTTATATCCAGGTTAATGAATGCCTGGCCACCTGCTAACTTGCCGTACAGGTCTTCGATTCAGGGCACGAGATACCTATCCAGCTTGGAGACCCAATTGACAATTAACTTACCTCGACAGACACGAATGGACTTTCCTAGCTTAAGGACAGGGACAAGAGGCACAGTCTGAACTTTACGGGCCTTATGTCTAGATCTTCCAGGTGCCTGTGCCCAGACTCCATTTTCTCCCATAGAGTAAGGAACAGATCTCAAATATTTAGGCACAAAATTTGGAAAAACATAAATCTGGCTTGGGCTTCTCTTATTACCCCCCCCACCCCCCCAAGTCCTTCCTGAAAGACTTCAGGATGTCTGCCAATGACTTCATACAGTCCTCCCACACCACCCTGAGGATCTCCAATCAGTTTAGCCTGTTTCACTGGTGCCAATATTGCCCCATTAGGCTTGGACCTTGTCCCCACACATTGATGTCGCAGTTGGACTGATTGCTGTCCATCGGTCAGAAACTCTTGGAAGATCATCCAGACTCAAAACATTGGCTCCATTCTCTCTCCACACATGCTGTTAAACCTGAAATTTTCCAGCATTTTCTGTTTTTGCCTTCAGTTGAGGAATGGTCAACTCAAGGTCCCTCTTCCTAACCAGAAGATATTACTTTCAGATGCTCTTTGCAACATTTGAACCCTTTTTTCTGCCATTTGCAGTGATACAGCTTTGAATCTGGACCACACTGTACTAACAACATTTTTTTTGTATTATCAACTTGCTTATTCCACATACCAATCTGTCTCACAACATTTCATTCAGGGATGGCCTAAATTCACACTGTTCTGCTAATTTTTGTAATTTGGTCAAAAACTCAGTAATAGGTTCCCCAGTGGTTCTCCCTGTTGTATTAAAGCAATAACTCGAGTATGACAGAGGGCTTTGGATCAGAATGGCTTTTAACCAGGCCGAGGAGCTTATTAAAATTCTTTGCGTCAGAAGTATCTGTGTAGGTCAGGCTTTTGAGCACATTGAATATCGGGGTCCCACATACTGTCAGTAAGATCACTTTGATTTCCATCTCCCTCAACATTATTTGTCTGGAAAAAGTAGCACATGCACTATGCACGTCAGGCCCAATCTTCTCTGCTTATGTTATTAGGTTCAAGTTTACTGAAGAGACACATTTACTTTTCTTACCGAAGAGGAGTTGCTTGTGCTTGCTGATGGAAGTTGCCAGGAAGAGACAAAAGTAAAATCCCGTTCCGGTTGAGAGCATGGGCTTCAAGTTCTCACTGCTTATCTTTCATTGCATGAGCCCACAGGGAGATCTATTATAGTGCCCACTATAACAATGGTGAAGCTCTGCAATCCTGCCACATCCAGTCATGAATGGTGGTGGACAATTAAACAACTCACTGGAGGTGGAAGCTCCACTGTCTCTTTTCTTTCTCTATGAACAGTATGCTTTGTCTGTAAAGCACGCAAGAAACAATACTTTTCACTGGATACTAATATGACAATATTAAATCAAATCAAATATCCCCATCCTCAATGATGGAGGAACCCAACACATCAATGCAAAAGAAAAGGCTGAAGCATTCACAACAACCTTCAGCCACGTAAACACAGACAAAACAACTAAAGAGGGAAGTTGAGGGGGACTGTCCTTACCATCAAGGTAGCATGAGACGGAGTATGGTATCAAGGAGCCCTAGCAAAACTAGAGTCAATGGAAATCAAGAGGAAACCTCTCCACTGGTTGGAGTTATACCTGGCACAAAGGAAGATGGTTGTGGTGGTTGGAGGCAAAGAGCTCCATCCCAGGACATAACTGCAGGAGTTCCTCAGGGCTGTTTTCTAGACCTAACAATCTTCAGCTCTTTCATCAATAAACTTCCCTCCACCATAAGGTCAGAATTGGGGATGGTCACTGATGATTACAAAATGATTAGCACCATTCACAACTCCACAGATACTGAAGCAGTCAATGTCTAAAAGTGACAAGACCTGGACAATATTCAGGCTTGGGCTAATAAGTGGCAAGTAACATTCATGGCACAAATGCCAGGCAACAACCATCTCCACAAGAGAGAATGTAACAATCATCCCTTGACATTCAATGGCATTACCACTGCTTAATCCTCCACTATGAACATCCTGAGGTTACCATTGACCAGTAGGATCTGGAATGGCAATATTCAAGTGTAGTCCAATTTGAATTCAACACAATTCTTAGAGATGATGCCAACTGGGAGAAGATAAGTGAATATTAGTCTTTATTAGGTACATAAACTGCATACATACTGAGAGGTTTAATATGTGTTAACAATCAATGCCATGTGATATTTAATGATCATTTCATCTTCCTGCTTTGGTACCAAGCCGATATCCCTCTAACCCATGTTGAATTTAGGTTTTGTCTATTTTTGGGGGAGGACGGGCAGGAGGAGGAGGAGGAGGACGGGCAGGAGGAGGAGGAGGAGGACGGGCAGGAGGAGGAGGAGGAGGACGGGCAGGAGGAGGAGGAGGAGGACGGGCAGGAGGAGGAGGAGGACGGGCAGGAGGAGGAGGAGGAGGACGGGCAGGAGGAGGAGGAGGACGGGCAGGAGGAGGAGGAGGACGGGCAGGAGGAGGAGGAGGACGGGCAGGAGGAGGAGGAGGAGGACGGGCAGGAGGAGGAGGAGGAGGACGGGCAGGAGGAGGAGGAGGACGGGCAGGAGGAGGAGGAGGACGGGCAGGAGGAGGAGGAGGACGGGCAGGAGGAGGAGGAGGACGGGCAGGAGGAGGAGGAGGACGGGCAGGAGGAGGAGGAGGACGGGCAGGAGGAGGAGGAGGACGGGCAGGAGGAGGAGGAGGACGGGCAGGAGGAGGAGGAGGACGGGCAGGAGGAGGAGGAGGACGGGCAGGAGGAGGAGGAGGACGGGCAGGAGGAGGAGGAGGACGGGCAGGAGGAGGAGGAGGACGGGCAGGAGGAGGAGGAGGACGGGCAGGAGGAGGAGGAGGACGGGCAGGAGGAGGAGGAGGACGGGCAGGAGGAGGAGGAGGACGGGCAGGAGGAGGAGGAGGACGGGCAGGAGGAGGAGGAGGACGGGCAGGAGGAGGAGGAGGACGGGCAGGAGGAGGAGGAGGACGGGCAGGAGGAGGAGGAGGACGGGCAGGAGGAGGAGGAGGACGGGCAGGAGGAGGAGGAGGACGGGCAGGAGGAGGAGGAGGACGGGCAGGAGGAGGAGGAGGACGGGCAGGAGGAGGAGGAGGACGGGCAGGAGGAGGAGGAGGACGGGCAGGAGGAGGAGGAGGACGGGCAGGAGGAGGAGGAGGACGGGCAGGAGGAGGAGGACGAGGACGGGCAGGAGGAGGACGGGCAGGACGAGGACGGGCAGGACGAGGACGGGCAGGACGAGGACGGGCAGGACGAGGACGGGCAGGACGAGGACGGGCAGGACGAGGACGGGCAGGAGGAGGACGGGCAGGACGAGGACGGGCAGGAGGAGGACGGGCAGGAGGAGGACGGGCAGGAGGAGGACGGGCAGGAGGAGGACGGGCAGGACGAGGACGGGCAGGAGGAGGACGGGCAGGACGAGGACGGGCAGGAGGAGGACGGGCAGGAGGAGGACGGGCAGGAGGAGG